>NW_008751685.1:2264150-2268622 GCF_000715545.1 Opisthorchis viverrini | reverse complement strand
TCCGCCACTCGACTTCCCGTGTCTAGGCTTGGGCAACCTGGCAGTATCCCAGCCCTCGTGCTTCCTTTGGGTGGCATGGCAGCTAGGCACCGGAAGGGTGCTACATCTGAACGCTTTACTGGGACTTAATTTTAGTATTCCGTAGTAAAAATAAAACTAAACTGTTATATCTGTGGATTCGCCAATCTGTGGTATCTACTGTTGACCCGCTCCAGTGCCTAGTTGCCGAAAAAAGGAGTCGCAGAAGGGAACACAAGAGCTATATTCCGAACAAGCGAGTGCGAGAATCCAACGGTCTCAAGCCATTTATTGGAGGGACACTGTCTGAACTTGATCCAATGCTGACGCACGTGGTCTGGCCTTGGTACGAGGCTGTGACGTGCTGCATATTGCGGGGGCGTTGTCTGACCTTGATTAACTCTGACTCGCGCTGTATGGGTTTGATACACGGCTGTGACGTGCTGCATATTGAGGGGGCGTTGTCTGTCTGGTCAACATCTAGCGGAGCTGAGAGCCTCGGTAGATTTCGGGCATTCAGTGGTTGCTTTCAGGAAGCTGACCTGATATAAACCACTCAGTTGTAACACCTTTTTGGTGCCCAGCCGCCATGCTACCTGAAAAGCTAGAGAGCTGAGGTCGGTCAAGCCTAGACAAGAGCAGTCGAGATACACTGAGGTTCGAAACACGGACTTGTCAAGTAAATTCGTGCTCTAACCACTGATCTATCTCAAGCTCAAAGTAGCATTTACAAGTTACGGGACAATACCACGTACTGGCACAGTCCTACGTTTCCAGAATTGTTCACCGCATGTATGCATAAAGCTCCTTTTGTCTTGGACTGAACAGTTTGCCTTGTCCTTCGCGCAATACCAAAATTCCTTCTACCTGATCGATAACGGGTGATTTATTTGTCACAGTTGTTTGGGTGTTCGGCACAAGAATGTTGCCTACAACATTTAGTTTAGTTTGGGGCCAGAACAGAGTGGAGAGTGAGACAACGGGGAATGGAACAGATATATTGTCCTGAGAATAGATAAGAAGGTCCGTAGGATTAAAAAGAAGGCCGTATCAGTTCAACTGATCAACACACCTGACCGGAAGTATCTGATGATCCGGAATGTCTGTGTCAGTTGCGCAATAATACGAGTAGAATCTCCTCCACATTTAAGATACGAAGATGTTATTCGACCTGAGACACCACCAATAATGAGAGAGGGAACGGGCTTCAATTGACTCATGAGTAAGTATGTTTTTCATAAAGGCTCCAGGTAACCTCTTCTTGATGATTTCAGGGGAAGACAGTTCATCATCAGCGTGGACGGTAGTACACCAGCGTTGGAAACCGACAATCATGGAGGAAGAAAGCCCCACGAAATGGTTGGGCAAATGAGGGAGTGGGAATTCACTGTAAAAAAAAACCAAGAACAAGATCCTCAATCAAGATTTCATCCTATAAGTGAAGACAGTCTAAGCCGAGAAGCCAAAAAGCACTGTACGGCTTTTTCATCCGTCCTGAGAATAATCAGCTGTTCACATTTCAGGAAACTCCAGGAGGTTTCGAACTCCTGTTTGGCTACGAGCATCTTTTCAGCAGTGTGATTAGCTTGCATTTATACGGGATGTAGCCCCACCCGTCTTTCACTCACGGAATTCACATCACGCAGTCACACGTTGACTGCGTTCTCGAGTGACAAATTCTCAGTTGCTGTCCCCCTGTGAAATTTTTCTCCCTTTGAGTTCCTTGTGGATTGTCGGTAGGGTAAAGAGCCTTGAGAATTTTTTTTATTTGGGATTCCGTCTTGGTAACTACACAGCTTGTGATTGCACCACGACAGATGAAGCCTGTCACCAAAGTACGAGTAATATTTGCAAAATGAGTCATGTTTGGGTTTACAAAACGATGGGACGGTTTGCTCAACCGCTGTGCTTGCATGTTGGATTCCTATTTCTGGTACACACCACACATCAATCTCAAGCGAGTGCAATGTGAGAGCAGGAGCAGCTTGTTGTCCTGCTTGCTTCGGGGCGAGATGATCCAAGTGGTTAGAGCGCGAATTTACTGACCGGAAGGCCCGTGGTTCAGACCCGACCTCTGCGCCTTGACTTCTCCTGTCTAAGCTTGGGCAACCTGGCAGTATCCCAGCCCTCGTGCAACCTTCGGGTGGCATGGCAGCTAAGCACCGAAAGGCTGCTACAGCTGAACGATTTTTTGCTTCAGACTGCGAGAATTAAAAGCAACCAGACGGATTCGGTGTTGGGTCTTGAAGGTTGATTTCTAGTTGCTTGAGGTCCTGGATAATGCGCAGTTATTGCGGCCAAGACACATGCAAGTCGAACAGGATGGCTGTACAACGTGTGGGATACGCGAGAGGGACGTCGGCATTAGCCTATTTTCACTTACCCAGTCGGCTGTATGCAGTTTTTTCAATTGGGAATCATGGCTGTACATGGGCTGGGATACTAGCAGGATACCCAAAGCTAAACATAAGAATAACCTCGACCAAAGCATTTGGATCAAAAGCCGGACCACCAGTTAGCGCTCAGCGCATCCTTTTTTTGAAGAACAATTCACCAGATGCTCTGACCCCCACCTTGGTTGACCAGGAGAAAATGTTGTTCAAACCTCCAATGTGGCATGAAGGACGCTGAGCGTGCGTCACGGAAGTAGACAGCTGTGGCACCACATTAAGGTCTGGTCTTTTCGTGACGGTTGTGGTGCCAGGTTCGTATGAGGTGGGAAGTAAGGAGGAGTTCCGTTTTGTGTGGCTATGGAACTCTGTCCAAATGTACCATTCGGTCACAAAATGACCTATGAGCAGTGTACCTAACTTCCATTGATTCCCATAACTGACGGTGCCACCATCCTTCAGTCACTTGATTAGTGTCGCGCATCCGGTGTTGATTGGTTCTTCGATCGGTATCTCGTCAGGTAGGCGGTCCACGTGACTTATGGGAGGAGTTTCGGTGTATTCTAACTGAAGTTTAGTCACTGCTGTTCAGCTGCTTGGGACTGATGTTATTGTGTTCAATCAGCCCGAGATAGCTTACGTGTGGTTCGAACCCAACCCCCGTCATCTCGACTGCTAGTCTAGGTCTGAGAGATCTGGCAGTATCTCTACCCTCGTGGCTTCTTTGGATGACAAGGCAAGTAGGCACCAAAAAGATGTTACCTCTGAATGAACCTTATCATTTATTTCTGCGTCCATCCAATAACCGGGAGATGGCAGTTCCGAACCGTTGACGATTCCGTACAAGAATCAAATAGGTCCTGGACCTTTAGGCACAGAGGCTTACTGCACTTTCTTGATAAACTAAACGCGAGAATTTCCCTACTGTACGGGGATGGGTATACTGGTTTTAGAACCCATTTTCTCAGTGCTTGGCCTCCAACCCTTTCCTCCATAGTTTTTATTCAATTCGTACACAATCTTTCATCAATTGGTCGTTGGAGTGAATTCACTAATCTTTGGAAAGAAACGGTGTTGGTTTTTGTTATTTTCATCATTAATATTTTGCTACTATTATTAATGATAATGTCTTTGTGCTTACTGTTTTCAGAATCAGTCGATTTTCGATGTGGCGGATAAACAAATAACCATTCTTCTCCGACAGCTTCGCGAACGTCAACGTGGGGTAAGTTCGGATAAAACAAGCTTTGTTTTTGTTACGGAGTTTGATTTTGTTTGTAAATGTCACAAGGTACTTTGTAGCGATTCATTGAGTTGATGAACAGCGAGCTGCTGACTACTTAAAAACGGTGCTATTTCATGTAAGTAGGTTGCGTCCGGTGACAGTTGGTCTCTATCTCTTCGCTCCTCTTAAGCAATCCGTGCGTGCGCCAACTGTCAACTGGTCGGCCATCTAAGACTGCCAGATTATACCACTGGTTTATGCTATGTCCTAGCACCTCGTGATGGTAGATGTTCTCCTTTACTGAACTAACAACCTGAGCTATTTGCCATTAGAGTTCCCGGGGCATTTCATTCTTGAGGATGGGATGTTTCCACGTGTGTTTTGGGGACCTTCTCGTCGTTATATTGGAAGCTTTCCAGTGTCTGGTAGTTTCTGTACCTCTGAAGCGCTAACTGGATCTTGTGCAAACATGTGATTAGCAGTGCCAAGGCATTCCGATGAGGCGACTTGTGTACGATAGCTTAGCTAGTTCCACTCTCTTGGTAACGTTGGTTGGGTTGCGCACTCGCTGTACCCCGCAGCTGTCTTTCCCCAGCCATATATGGACCAAATGCTACCGCAAGCCGATCATTGAAATGTGAAACCATTGACCAGTAGAGTCAGTCACGTCTCGATGACCGCCTCTGTTAGGCGGAATTCCGCGCCGCTGTCCCTGCCCCTCGCACTTAGGCGCTGCTACGTTCAGCAAACCTGTCCCGCACGCAACTGGCCAAGAGACGGGGCCCCTTGCCGAGTTCTGATTGGCCGAAAGTCTGGATACAACAACCAACCGTGATCCA
>NW_008751685.1:2248408-2263752 GCF_000715545.1 Opisthorchis viverrini | reverse complement strand
GTTTTTCTTTCCATAGCCATATATGGGCCAAATGCTCCCGCAAGCCGATCATTGAAATGTGAAACCATTGACCAGTAGAGTCAGTCACGTCTCGATGACCGCCTCTGTTAGGCGGAATTCCGCGCCGCTGTCCCTGCCCCTCGCACTTAGGCGCTGCTACGTTCAGCAAACCTGTCCCGCACGCAACTGGCCAAGAGACGGGGCCCCTTGCCGAGTTCTGATTGGCCGAAAGTCTGGATACAACAACCAACCGTGATCCAGTATCCGCCGATTAGCAGTTGCCAGTGGCGCGTCCGGAAGGCGTCTAAATCTCCAGGATATTGTACCCACATGCACCTTATAAAAGATGCGCCTTACATGTTTTTTCACCTGGTTATTGGCAATAATACACGTTGAGCACCGTTGACGACAACGCTAGCTTGGAAGGTTCAGAAAATACGGTTGTTACAGCCCCCAGAACACCAGAGTGAGGTGTGACTGTCGTTAGTGGCATGTTTCAGTCAAGCATTCAGTGATTCTCTCCCTTGTAGAAGCTTTTCAGTTGTCGGGTCTTACTATCTCCTCACTATCCCCCGAATCATCAGTTAACGAAACTCTGGCAGCTACAACCACTGTACGACAAGTACGCGGTTATTACAGCTGATAAGGACTATGATGATGATCTCTTCAATATCAATGAACTTACTTGGCCGTCTTTCTCCAACATACTCTTGGATCGCTGTTTGTGGCCGAAGAACTAAATTCCACCATTCCATCCATAGTTTACAGACTTATTAAGGATGATAAGATCGCGGGCAGTAGGTAGGCAACTATTTCGATGTTCGGATATCCGGTGTTTTAGGTACATTCATATTATGAACTTCAGGATTCTTAGAATGCAATGCATGTGTCTCCTTGTTGGGACGTAAACTGTATGAGAAACTTAGATCAGACCCATTGGTTCCCCGAAAGCTGTACTTCAAGCTTGAGATGGCTCTGTAGTTAAAGCGCAAATTTAACAACCAGAATGTCCGTTGTTCGACCTCAACCTGCATGTCGACTGGGCAACCTGGCAGTACCTCAGCCCTCGTGTTTCCTTCGGGTGACGTGGCAGCTATGCACTGAAAGGATGTTTCAGTCGAACGGGATAACGATCACTACCTGCTCTGCAGGCGCCGAATTACATTCGAATCTCCAGTTGCAAACGTGTGAACGTTTGCGCCTGTTGTTCACTGAATGGCGATGTGGTCAACCATTGCTAGTGTCGTCAAGTTTCCCGGTAGCTACTGCCTTGTGAAAAGTGGAGGACTATCACACTAAATCATTACTGTGCTAGCTTCTGCATTTTCTTCTCTGTACTCCGAAATGATCTACCACCGATTCATCGTCAGTCGGTTTGTTGCCGAATATTTCGGCAGGTGATTGATTGCTTTGCAGATCGACCCTGAAGTAAGTGCATCGCAAACTCGTTCCCTATTGTTTGTTTTCCGGGACATGTTGTCATCGTAGACATCAACTCCCTGTGAAGCTTCATGTGTCGAGCCTCAGTTGTTTCGTTTGAAAACTAATTGGTGGATTTCAGCATCACTGACCCAATGTTCCTACCAGACGTCTCAGAGGCATCGTTTAATAATGGTATTTTCTCAGCTTAGTGCTCGATCTTAACCATCCAAGTCAGCGTTGCCGTCAAAACAGCCACCAAAGGTGTATTAAACCGAAAACCAGGCGAAAAGCGCGTCGTTAATAAAGTAAATGCGGCGGCAACCTCTTGGAAATTTGGCGCCTTCCGCACGCGCCATTGGCAACTGGCATTCGATGATTACTGAATCATGATTGGCTGCTGCGTCCAGACTTTCGACCAACCAGAACTCACCTTGATGCGGGACACGCCTCTTGATCGTAGCTGCGCCTAATTGCGAGTAGTATCGGTGCGGAATCCCGCCTAACATACAGATAATCAAGCACGGTCAGCATCTTGGTGTTTTGTGTCTTCAGAGGCCAAGTTCACAAACCAGGTGACATGGGGACATGTAGTCTCTGGGCTTGGCAAACAAACTGATGTCACATTGGCGCCGCACAAATAGTCAGTTCATAAAAAGTTACCTTCGCAAACCTTATCCGAAAGTTGACTTGGCCTCCTGTCATTCCATTTGGACTGCCGGGATTCCCTAGTCGATGAAACGGACTCGTCCAGCTCCAAGCACTTCGTACGAATCTGACCCAAAGCAGCTTTGTTGCAGTGCTTTACCATCTGCAGGTGCAAAGCACATAAAGTGTTTGGGTTATTTAGTTTTGCCGACAATTTTTATATGGAACTACGTCGTGTTTTTGGGCGAACTTCATGTCCAGGCATCCGAAGCTTGTAGCAATTCATCTGATATCTACAACATATTCAAGGTCAAACGGGGAAGGAGGCAGCCCCGCCGGACACCACTGAATATAATGAACCTAAGCAGAGCCTTACAGCAGTAGCTTACTCTCCCATAAGATTTAGTGCAACACTTTGATTCTAGCTTCAAGATTTTAGAACAATATTTCTCGGACAACAAGGAACCGATGGAAGCCCTTAAACTACCAGAGCGGCCATTGTTGGCCGTTTACGTTTTACGCCCACTCAATCACTCCACACTGCTTACTTTGTCCGTTGCTCATTGAACGTTTTTGGGGAGATTTTGATCGCGTTCGGGCGTACTTGATCACTTTCACCACAAATGATCAGATAGGATTAACTCGACTTCGAAACCAATGCGCCAGGGAATAGCCAACAGCCCTCTCAGATATGAGGCTCCAACGTCTACAGGCTGTTTGCAACCCATCCTATTCACTATGTTGATCGCTTTCACTAATCACTGTTCAGTCCTTCAGTATGTTAGGCACTCATTGTCGCCTGTTTGGTTTTAATCTCTCCACTGTGATTTCATTCAAACAGAGGGCTCCTCCCGCCCCGGTGGCTCCAGTAGTACCAGTTCAAACGGAACCAGCTACACCTCTTCCTTCTGAGTGAGTTTATTTTGTTCATCTACTTCTTATGGTTCTTTTTGTTCTCTTTTTTCACGACTGAACCAACGATATGTGCCAACCGTCACGCATGAAAATGCGTTTAACGGTTTTTGTGGTCGCATCAAATCAGCTGATTCACTTCGACCGTAAGAATCACGCGATACACTCTCCCCAATGCAACTACTTTTTTCGTCAGCTTTTCAGTAGCAGTTTCGGCAAACTTTCCCACGAATTACCACGTGAACGCAATTACACTTGTAAAGTGTGCTTTGTGTTTCGATGGCTACTCGAAATTTACTCGTAGCTGTCTACGTGAAAATTAATCTGGTTGCTTTTCACAAGCTTTCGTCATTTTGCTTCCAACTTCTGTGCATCAGCTATCCTTCTTTCTGTTAAAGCAGTCGGTGGATTGCATAGCGTTTCCAACTTATCACTGTGCTCTCTTTCGTGTCCGCCCCACCCGCACAGCCCCACTTCAGTCGAGAGACCTTCGCTTTACTGGCGGGGAATGAATTAAACTAGATAAATTCCAATTATGTCCATTATTTCGTTTTAAGTTTGGCGAGAGCCTAGCAGGTCTCGCTCCTGAATAGTTTCCCTGCCCTTAGTTGATTTCATTCTTTGGCTTCGTTGTCTAGGGTAAGGCCGGCCCACCTATTACTATGGATAAGCACTAAAAGAATGTACGATTATTTTCTGCTGCTGCACTCTTGTTTCTTTGTTTCTACTCTCCTCCGTTTTTTGGTTTCTCCCGGTTTGTCTGCGGACGCCGACTTATGGTTCCAATTAGTTGCTGCATTCTGTCTTTTTCCACTGCCGTTCAGCGCTAGTACTGTTGGAAATCGTCATCCCCTTGCTGGTTAGACATACTGATCTGCTGAAACGAGTTGAGATTGATTCCCAACCGGTAGCATCCGCAGCCAAGTGTATGTAGATTCACACAAGCCCTATTCTCGATGGTACAGCACACCGACGCTCAGCCGCTTCGTTATCGCCCTGCACATGTTACTCAAATCTGTTAAGGTCTCACAGGAAAGTATTATTCAACAACTGCGGTGAAGCAACGGTTAACCCCCCCCCCAGTTTACGCTCGGTCTGTCTCCTTGCAGCTTGTAGCCAGGACTGAGACGCCCATCGTGTCACGGTGAAGGGTATTCATTCGAAAAACCATCATGGTTGGACTGGCCATGCAATTTACTCGATCTTTGTTGGGTATCTGTCACAAATATCATTTGGTATGCTCAGGTTGGTGCACTTCCCTTGAACATACGGCACAATACCGCAAACTTTTGCCGAACTGGCTCAGAGACAGGAGGTGGCCTACATTCACCCATGTTATTTGCTTTTCGCCACGTGACGGCCTAGAATCGTCCGACAGTTCCCCCCCCATCAGTGTAACCTTGCTTACGGACCATACTCTTTCTTTGCTCAAAATCGCCCTATCAAAACAGTCTGTTGCTTCTGTTAGAACAAAATTCAACAACAAACCTTTTGGAACGATCAATGCGTTGAATTATGCGTGCACAGATACACACAAACGCTTGCGCACACGCTGTTGACCCATGAAGAGCGGGATCATAGTGTTTTGCCTCTTGTGCCAAGATGCGAAACAAAAGGCGGGTGTCGGTAGTGAAGCGGCTTGGTGACCCACGCGGAATAATCCGAACAGTTGATGGCTGTTTGTTTGTTTCTTTGGTCGTTCGTTCTGCCGTTTGTGGATGTGCTACACACAGCAACAAGTTCACCCCCCCCCCCCTGGTGTAGATGTGCTGCGCATACCGCTCCCTCTTACGCACCGAAATGTTTTCGCGTGGATTTTGACACTTTTAGATGCTGTCTTCGATTGATGTGCCCAATGTTGTGCCACTGCCAACAGTAGTGGACTGGCGCGTAGTGGGACTGCCAGCATCCACATGACACCCTCGCCCACCCAAAACTATGATTGCTTGCTAGTCTGTGCATTCTTTGGACTGTGTTCATTGTCACGTTACCCTTGACGACATGAAATCAGTTATTTGATGAAGCAGCCATTATTGGTATAAAGGCACACTGCTTTTTGAGGTCATCGTACATCACTTTAAATGGCAATACTGTGCCAACTCAGCTTTGCGCTGACTGCCTCTGGTTGTCAAAATATGCGTGAGCATTCTAAGCCAGTGGCAATGTCTGAAACAAATTCTGGTAATCGCGAATCAAACTAAGGTGGGGGGATGACACACGGCTCACAAATTCATCCGCAAAGGCACCAGTGCGCCATCCAATAGTTCAATGTTGTTCGAACTTTTTACAAGAATGTCGCGCGCAAGTAGACGACGCAGTTGCCTTCGAAATAGTTTCATTGTACTCTTTGTGATAGTGATTTTTTTTTACAAGAACCTCCCCTGCGCAGCGTTTACCTTACCTCTCGATTGTTGCTGACTATCATTCCGTGTACAACGTGGCTCCGAGCTTTGATCGTTCCCACTTGCCCTTCTGTCATTTAGTTCACTCTTGATTTTGAGACTGCGTCTTCTACCCGATCGCTATTAGGATTCAGGTGTGCATAGATGCTCACCTCATCAGCGTTTTGCCAATGCCCAAGTTAAGTTCGCCTCTGGTTGATCTCCGTAATTTTTCTTCCTTTTTCTCCTCTGATCACACTGCAACGGAGTGCAAATCCTTTCTCTTCCGCAGACCCCTCTTAGGCTTTTGCCCTCATGAATGTCAGTTCACTGTTCCAAGAAATCGGACAGGTGGTTTTAACGTCTGTGGGCAGGACTTATTTAATGGCTCACCATTATCCTTCCAACTAAATGTAAACACTACCAGTTAGGTTGTGTTTTCTCGCTGTGAAAACCCATCTGTATGTCGCTGAGAGGGAGCAATGCTTCATGGGGGACAGATTGGATTTCCATGTGACCCATCATCACCTCATGTAACCCGTCCGACACAGATTGGTTGTATTTCCATCTCGTTGCTCCCATCAGCCATGTTGAAGGCTGAAAGTTAATTTGAAGGGTGACTGTCATTATATCCAATCTCAGTATGAATTAATCTCACTACTGACTTACTATTCGTGGCGTACTGTGAAAGTTGCAAACTTGAGGAACGTTAGAGATTTGTGAAGTGTTTGTCGCCGATCACCACAAATTGATCCCGGCTACCGAATGAATTCTTATCGGGAGCACTGTGTTCTGAATACAATGCTGTAGAAGAACAGTTACGTCTAATGATTGGTCGACGCGATACGGTTTAACTGACGACCAGGGACAATTTCAAATGGGCTCCATCAACCAGTCGTTTGCTTACGTCTTTTCGAGTCCGCGCAACCTTTTGGTTTCAGTTTGTTGTTAGTATTTGGACAGCCCCGCCTGCCGGTTGTGTTGGTATTAGTACTCCAGTTCGCATCTAAATCTACAACTGTTTCGTTCCGGAGAGGACATCCAAACTGACTTGCAGGGAGAAGGGCTCTTCAGAGGAGGAGTACACCTGAAGAAGAATGTGAAGAATGTGATACCGTCTTTAAAGAGATTGCGTACGACTAATCTCTATAGATAGCAGATGACGAAACTATCCTTTGACTCGTTTTCGAAAGAGTTTGGTGACAGTCGGTAGATTTTTTGCTGGGCAACGTCTTGACACTTTTGACACGAAAGCTTCGTCTGGCCAAGTGACTAGGATCCGAGGTCGGTTGAGTAGAAAGACAAGGAGACAATTTTTGGGAAGTTTTGTCGATTTCACACGACCGTGGTCTGCAGGTCTCTAGCCGGGAGTATACATACGGCTCTACCCTAGGCAAGCTGTTATTCGGCCTGCTGTGGTTTGCCTGGCAGAAAATTCCTTGGATTTGGCCAGGGTAGTCCGAGCTTGTGGACGGGCTGTTTTCTGTGTACAGATAATCGCGTTGTGCAGTTAAATCCGGACGGCTTTGGCTGTTTGGAGCACTCCCCAACTAAAACCCGATTAAATAATGGGTGTCTGACGATACTTTCTGTAGCCCAGGGTGCCCACCCCCTCCGGGCGCAACAAAGAAACATGTTTTTTGACCGTTAAGGATGATAAAACAAAAGTAACACCTGAAAATCAATCTCTTGTATGTCATATTTCCGTTGGCAGGTGATCATTATTGATCTGGCTGTTTCATTCCTCTTTTGTACGACGGTTTCCTGCCCCATTTGAACGTCATATGAATGAATTTATGTACACAATCATGGTTCCGCTGTGATTTTACACGACACTAATTACTGTCGTGTGTCCACAAACTGAACGCTTTGGCACACAAATTTGTTCCAATTCGTTCGCCGTATTCTAACTCGATTGTTCTTTTCACATGCAATCTCTTGATTATGGGTTGCGCAGGTTTCAGTTATTTTGGTCTCCGAAATCGAAACGAAACCATTCATTTTTGTTTTGTAGACTCTGTACGTCGAGAAGTGTTTGACTAGTGACCTACTGAATGCCGTCTTTTGATGATTTCGTTCTCAGTTATAGTTGCTAAATAAGTAGTTGTACTTTACCGTTAACCGTATTAGTATTCACGAAATGCCCTCATTTGCGAGAGACCCACCTAGGACCTAGCTGAATCTCTCGTTTATTATGTTTCCAACCAACGGAATGTGCTACACCAGGCCGCGTCATGTTTCAGTTGCTACAGTATTCGAATTTTCACCAACCTTATGGATAGTGTATCACGTCTTTTCCTCGGGATGGCAGGTTTGTTTCAGAAGTCATTGTTCAATTTCTAGATTATGCTTTGGGCGGTGTCAGCCAGGTATGGTTGTCGGTTTGTAGGAACGGCGCTGAAAAAGTTTGCCAACTGACTGTTAGAGTAAAAGGATTAAAAAAAGATTGGGTGAGAGAGGAGATCTAGTGCTCGCCTGTGTCAAGCATTCTGAGTTGCCTACACCTCCAAGCGCTTAATCAGACAATCTGGAAACTGACTGACAGAACGCCACTGACATCGATCAGCCGCCATTTCTCGGAGTGTCTCCAGCCAAGCACAGGGGGGGATCACGAGGACTCTGTCCTGTAAGGTGACAACACTCAACCTCTTCTTGGTCTCTTTTACGCCCTTCCGCCGGGTCACGTTGCTTTTTGCGTGATTCTGAAGGATGCACAGAGAACAACACCCATCTCGGTAGATAGTGTTTCGGCATACATAACACTGTCACCTGGTTCACGCGACCCTTAAGACCCAGTGATATACCTTTTTGGCGCCACAAGTGACGCAAATTAGCAAACGTGATTCGAGCCTTTGATATTCTTGTACTGACTTTATCAGACGTATTTCCGTTAGAGTTATTACAATTAAAAAGTACGTCAAATTGTGCATAACATCCAGTGATTTCCCTTGAATTGTAAGGGGTATTTTCAGAAAATGCACGTTTTGAAGCATAAATTTGCACTTTGAAGGTGCAAGGCTCATGCTAAAAGACAGTATGACGGTGGTCAGTCTATTCAACACGACTTCTGCTTCGCCTTGATTTTCAAAGATAAGGGCGGTGTTATCTTTGTACTCCAGATCGACAAGTTTCTCACCAGCAACAATTCGTACACCGGGGTTTTTAAGGCCTTCCAGCGTTCGCTTCATTTCATCAATGATGAAATTGAACAAGAGTGAACGGAGTTGACATCACTTTTTGTGGGAAAGCTTTTAGAGAGCTCACCGTACACTCTCACACTCCCAGGAATGTGTGAATATGGGGTTCGTATGTGTTCACCAACTTCTGACGCGTACCAAGTTGAGCATGTGTGGTTGACCGAGCTGATCGATCGACAGGAGTGTGTGCCTCGCCAAAGACCAGTCTCCTGATAACCTTGTTCCAAATTCGCTAGTTTCAGCCCGAAACATCGGTGGTCAGAGACCCGGAAATGTCATTTACCCTCCGACCGAAGTAGCCAAGTCTTGCAACCGTACTACAATGCAACCCGCAACTTAGCCTCTCTTGAGACTTACTGATATGCCATTTTGATACCAAAAGTAGAGCGATTTGTCAAAAGCTGTTTAGGCCTCTGGGATTCCTGCGTTTGCTTCACCTTTCCTATGAATGCGACTTCCCACAAGCGTGTAGATTTCCACGCTTTCCCTCTGTATTCTTGAAGGCATGCTGAAAGATTGAAAGTACTGGCACCGCCACGAAAAGACTGAACCCCCACTTCAGTGTGCACCTGCGAGCTGTTCCATCTACCATCTCCACTTTAAATAACTTTGTCGTTTATGAAACAATGAAGTAAAATTTGGAAAGATTTCCAGTCCAGGTGTCCATACCTATCCGAACGGTTAATGGACGTGTTCCCATTTTTTTTAAAAATAGCAGCAAGCGCAAGTGCTATTGTGTAATCTGACCCAGTTCATCCAATCCTTCGGTATGTGCTTCGTCCCCACGAGGTCGTTCTGCAGGAAGTAGAACTTTGAATAACCAGAGTGCACCATCGAGCCCGTAGCCAGTTCGCTTTACTTTCCTCCACTTGACCTAATCCTCAGTCCGTCCCTGGACTTATCACACATCTTCGATTCGCAGAAATGTACTTGCGGTGACTTTTTGATTGGTAATGAGATGTTTGCATTCAAACCACCAGAACGTAGTTGCACTCATACCGTATGTCTCCGAATTTAGTGCTATGATGTACCGGGATCTTTCTTCTCGGCTAAGGGATCCTAAGTTTAGCCTATCGAACCTGATGAATCAACTCCTGGCCAATCAGAACGCGCTATCGCCCGATAAATGTAATCGTCGTAAATGAGCGATGATCAGAAAACCCTATTGCCTCCTAACTTTATATACTAAGTAAAAACTCGGCCAAATTGACTGGGCGAATATGGTAGGCAGCAGTGTTGTTTGGACAGTCTCTTACAGCTGCTGTTGCTACCTATCGCCGTTTGCTACCTACCACATCATTGGTAGTGGTCCACCGTTCGACCAGACAGGAAAAGTACACCAATTGGGACATGAAACTTGATTGCAGATTGTTTGTAACGTGTTCCGCTAATTGTGCCATTCTGTTTTTGTTTTTTTTTTTGGTTTCATTTGCCTATGCTAGCTATGTATCTTGTGTGCGGTTCTCTACCTACTATTTTCCTTTGTACTCATCTCCCTTCTCAAGTGAGTCTTCGGAAAGTGAAGAATCTGAGGGGAGCATTGAGGTGAAAGACGAAGGAGAGGAGGAGGAGGAGGAGGCGAAACCACCGGTCAGTCTCGTCCAGAGCACTTCTGGATTAGCAGAACGGCAGTCTCAGGCATTGAATGCGGTCGCTAGCGGTGACGTAGTGACAGAGAGCAAAGCAGCCGCTAATATCAGTGTTGGCACCCAACCTATTTCTCCAAATGACGTGAACAAGTCAACTGAGAAAACATATCCTGACCCTGTAGTGCCTTCTTGGCGCAAAAGTCCTCCTCTCCCCATCGGTGAACCAGATGCCCTGTTCGTCAATCAAACACTGAAGCGTGGTACGTTTGAACATGCAATGTCGGTTTTAAATCCTACCTTACCATTCAGCGAACAATTTTGCAACAGACTCCGTCTCCATTGTATTTGAAGCCCATATGCTGTTCGAATTGAGTGTACTGTTCAGTAAGACGCATAGCTTATCTCTGTTATACTATATTCCGTCTTCATACTTCCAAGTCATGCCCATTCCTTCGAAGCATTCGTTGACTCGCATGCATTCCTTTCGATCAACCTAGCTTTTCCGAAAGGCAATAAACAGCCTGCGTCCAAAATGATGGACTGGTGGTAAACCTCTTGAGGACACTGTGAATCGAGGAGCAGCTAGCCAGCGTACCACAAGGTTGTCTATGAATCCCTTTTGTAGCGAGAATAGACTGGCTGTTTCAGTCCGTCGTCCATTCGTTCATCTTCCTTCCAGCTTCTGGGGGCGAGATGGACCAAGTGGTTAGAGCCCGAATTGATTGACCGTGGTTCGAACCCGACCTCTGCCTCTCGACTTCCCCTGCCTAGGCTTGGGCAACCTGGCAGTATCCCAGCCCTCGTGCTTCCTTTGGGTGGCATGGCAGCTAGGCACCGGAAGGGTGCTGAAGCTAAACGAACTTTCAGCTTCCGCTTCATCCAGCAGATCATCAAACTCCTTGGCACGGTTCTTGTTTTCCCATGACGTTGTCACCCGTAGGTTTAAATGTTGTCCTCTAGTTTCCAAAAAGGCTAGTGTCACATCAGATCTGGAAAGCTTTGTTTTACTGGTAATTCTCTAGTCCACCGATCATCAAAATATCTCTTCAATACGTACGTTTCTTAGTGAGAGTGTGTGTGTATGGAGGGGTTTCGGGTGGGTAGATGGTTCACTAGTCTGAATCAGATGCATGCTTTCTTTTGTGAGATATTACTTGCTACTGGATTTTTGAAATCCCTTTTTATTAACTAACAACAGAGCGTTCCGTCTTTCAACTTCCTTGTCGCTTCGTGACAGACACATACTACTGCCACGGGCTGGACCTGTGTTCTGGTCGTCAACCGTCGAAATGATAAACTCATGTGCCACCCAGTTAAACGACGAAACCGAAGCTATCTTTTGTGATTTAATCTACATTCATTTTACAAAATCTGCACCCTGACTACACTGTTCCGGTGACTAGTGAAGTGTAGTGAATTCCCGTAGACTAGAGTTTGCTGCTTTTACCTGGTTGTACATCAGCAATGCTCGTGTCACCAACCATTTTCTACGGCCACAGGTGTTCAGTAACCGTAATTTAAGCGCAAAGGTTATTCCCACTACGGTCCTTCTTATTGAGGGATTACGTGTTCGGGAAACCAAAGTTTATCTACTCTTCATTACTAGGGTTTTTCTCTCCTTTGGAGGTTTGCAATACCAACAAAGTTGTTTCTGCTCTTGAGGCGTTTGTTATGGCATCTTTTTATGGGAGCATACGTCGCCTACCAAGTTCTAGTTCTCATCTGTCACTTATTTCTGACAGGTGGACGGAATCCTTCCCTATCCCGTCGTAACAGCTTGTGTTTATTGCCTAAGTTGGGGTCCGCACAAGTACCCGTTCAAATGACGCACATATTCTAGCCAAACTCCGATTATTTCAACCACCAAATAAAATCACGTCGTGCGATCTTTAGTTTACAAAAGCCCCAGGTATCAAAGTAGCTAGGAGCCACCCAGGAGTCAGCGGTGGATTGCACACCTGTCGCGTCCGAAGATCGTGCCTGTCTGATCCACAACAACTCCGATAGAAGTAGCCCACAGCGTCACACTCACGCAAATGTTTTACCAGACCATGGTTAGAAGAAAAAGATGTTCGAATGAGAGGATGTTTGATGTGTCGACACAGCTTACAACGTAGTTATTAGGTGACATTGAATCCTCTCTTACTGATTACTGGGTTGTTCAACGCCTCCAACCAAGCGCAACGGTGAACGTGAGTGTTTCATATCAATATCAGGATAGAACGTGAACCACTGATTCGCTTCTCTTAGTTTCACTCCCCTGAAAGAAGTATGAAGGGCAGTACTTCTCCGAATAGTCTACAAATCGGTTCGCTTATCATAACAAAGTCACTGGGGTTCGTGTGCTAAATGTCCTTCGGTTGATGGATGTGCTGACCTAGTTGTCATTCACCCGAATACACATCTTTCGACGGGGCAGCTATTTGTTTACTTGAACCATACCCAAATCCTACATCTTTCTGTTTTCCCCGTCGCATTTCGTATCATTATAGAAGCGAATACATTCTGTTCAAATGCCATTGACCCCTGACCGTTTTCAGCCCCGAAGGAACAAGTGTTCAAATCCGTTGCTGTCTCCGTCTTCGCTTTTGTTCTTTCATTCGTTTCTCACATCCAGCGGACATCCTGATAAAAAAAACAACAACTAGCTTTATATTCCACTGAATGTATACAGTCAGTGCCAATCTCGTTTGTGTTTTTGACGTTATTGACAGCGCGGTACTTCAAGTTGTCGACTCTTAATATGGAACAGGTGCCAGCAAACACCGCATCTCTCTCCTGTGGCTCCCGCTGCGAACTACAGTTTCGCATACTGACCTGCTTATTGTGATCATTCGAGGGTTCAATACGTTCCGATTTAAGAAGATGTTTTCTTTTGCTGTGAAGTACGAGTTCCATCTTTCATCGCAAACTGACTCCTAGTAAGGGTTCTGGAACGCATAAGACTTCCATCACAGAGGTTGTTTGAAATGCTCATTTTTTTCCCACATGTTCTCCCTTTGGATGGTGAATGTTCTTCCGGTGATGTTTGATGATATTTTTAGCCTAATTTCGGCCGTCCCTCAACTATTCTCATGAGAGAAGCCAAAAATGTCACGTGATCTAACTTGAACAATTTATTTGACCGTCTTTTACTGTGCAGCTTCTCCCCCTCTGAAGCCGAAAGAGGCTGTGTCTAGTGACACACAACGAGATCGAATGTTGTCGGGGAGTCAACAATCCGAACTGAATGGGGTGCCGGAAAAACCGACTGGTCTGCTGGAATCTCCAAAAGCAACAGAACCACCGAACGACACTTCAGACAAACCAGGGGCCTCTGTCCTAATCAATGGATCTCCATCAGAGCGCCTAAAATCTGCTGATTCAGCAACTGCCGAGAATCAATCAACAGTATCCGAATCTCATCCGAATGTCAGTTCGGCTGTCACAGCACGTCAACGAAGGTATTCGAGGGACCACTCTCCTCCTCCTTCTGCGGCAGGTTCTAGAAAAGTCACATTTGGTGGAGGTACGACAGTGAATTCCTCTCGAATCGTGACTATCCGCAAACGGGTACGTTCCTTCGTGTATTTTCTTCTTTAGTTTGTGCCTTGAGGCTTTCGTGAAATGCATACGATAGCCTAAATGCGGTATCTTGTGTGTGTTTCATGAGTTTCTCACCAGAGAACCGTTCCTACCATACTCGGAACATATTTTGCAGACAGCGGCGACCCATTTATCCACTCGTTTTGTTTTGTTTCATGCCTCCATGTGACTCGTCTTTTGGTTTGAAAAGCTACTCCCAGATGTTTGCAGCAGCTGCTCTAGCTTCCTCGTTTGCCGAATTTGTCAACTTCACCAGTGTTCAACTGTCAGTATATCTTTTGGTCTAATATACGGTAGTCTTCTCGGACAAAGACCACTCACTAGGGATAGCCTTCGTCGGAAAGGATGATCGCTGTTTCCATGTGTAAAACGAATAGTTTCGTGCTCTCATGGAGACCCAGCAATCAACCTTCAAAATTCAGCATACTAACGAATTCTCTATTTTCCTTTGGTACTGCACTTCCAATATACTTCTTCATTCGAGAGGTTTTCATTTTTTTACAGAGTTATCGTTTATACTTTGGTCAGCACCCGTTTGGTTGCGCTCTCCACCAGCAGAAAGTTCACATTCAAGGCTTACTGTTCTTTATTGCAGTATTCCATCGTGTTTCGGTCTAGGATAGCGCAGTAACTGAATCCGAAGGAATTCAAGCTTTAAAAAAGTCATCGAGAGACAGTTTTTACACCAAATAGTGTGTGATCAAATCTGTGCGGTCGGCTATTCTCCAACTTCTTTTCACAAGTTGCTTATTACGGCGTGTGTATTCACGTTGAATTCATTAAGTTCATTGGATACGATAACCGTTAGGTCGCAATCGATTGCAAGGTCAATTGCAGACACCGATACATCCTTTAGAGACAAGTTTGAATGCTATATTCATGGATAGTTCCTTCGGACAGAATTCGTCTTTGTGCATATTCAACCATACGAAACGTTGGATAATGAGTTTGAGAGATGGGTGTACGCCGAGTTTGGAAACCGTGAGAAAAAAGCTTGGCACCGCATTGCGGACTGAGCAATCGGTCGACGAACGGATGCATGATGACAGACGCGGTTTTCGAGCTGCGTATCGGTTCTGTGCAATTGGGGTTTTCTGGTACTGAAGAAACTAGTATGGCTAAACGTGTCTGTGCGAAATCCATTACCAGCAGACCCAGCTGCGCTGGTCATTGCCGTCTTCCTGCATGGGGACCCCGAGACGATCCACATCAATGGTTAGAGACATTGCCAGACATTGCCAAGTCGCGACCTCAATGGCGGTCGTGCATCCAAGTCTTCAATGCATGGCTCCCTTCCCAATCTCCCCACTTGACAGCCCACTGACAGTGCCGGATTTTTTCACCAATTTATCATCTCCCGCCTGCAGTGCGCAGCTATCTACGACCCAAATCATCGGTGAACAAACTGCGGCAGCTACAACCACTGTACGATGAGTATGCGGTTGTTACAGCTGACAGTGATGATGAACCATAGTGTGAGTTTATTTGTATATGTGCGATTCATCTACATTCATCTTCACGCATGTGCACTCATCTACAGCCCAGAGGTGAAGTAGAACTCTGGACGGTGAACGTGGAACCACCTACGGCCTCGGAGGTTTACGACTGCGTAT
>NW_008751685.1:2219454-2247444 GCF_000715545.1 Opisthorchis viverrini | reverse complement strand
CCAATTCGGAGTGGCGTAAACAGAGAGGTGGCCAACCCTTGACTTGACAGAGGAGTATGAAGGAGATAACGAAACGCTTGGGTGCTGTCGGTGCTACTGGCCTTCCAGGATGGGGACCGCGTGATCCTCACTTTGCCTGGTTGGAGACACTACAATATATGGCTGCCAACCGATGTCAGTGGCTTTCTTGTTGTCAGTTTCTGTCCAGATTACCTGAGTGAATGTCTGGAGATGTAGGCACCTCGGAATGATTGTGTTAAGCTAGCATTAAGTCCCCCCCCATCCACCTTTATTCTTTTCTTTACAATAAGGCTTTCAAATAAGTCATGGTTGTACGGCAGTGAAGCATCGGTGTTGAACACTGATGTCATGCTGTCGATGATGATGATGTACCATAGAGTGAATGAAATACAGGTAAACTTAATGGAAGCGACCAACTGTCACTTCGGGCTCACCAATTATTAATGCATTGGTTATGATAGCGATAATATAACTCAGAAGATATATGCACTAACGACAGTTTTTACTATGGGAGATATTATTTTACAGTTACGAGTTGCACCATGATAAAATAAATACAGTGCGAACAATGGAATGAGTCAAAAGGTGGATAACTCGTGAGAGTTTCTGGAAGGAAGTTCGGACTGCGAGAACGTGTATTCTCTTCAGTATAGACGCTACGTGCGTTCCGTAATTGTTCGTGGAGTTGAAGAGTTTGGTTGACTCCCTGCCCCCTGGGCACCCTAGTATGTGTGTGGTGACTGTGTTGTGTCTTCCTCAATATAGGGAGACGTGTATATAATGTGTGTATGATACATACCATCGTTCCGACGGGTACAAAGCGGGAACGGACTTGTTGGTTTGGATTGCAAGTGGGATGGGGGTTTTGTCACGTGATTTGTGCGTTTGCGAAACAAAGGAGTCGCGTGATCTAATGGGTACGGATGTACTAGACAAATTGTGTGAAGTTGGTTGAGGGAACAAGGAAATGACCGCTACATAGTCAACCCCGTCTCAGTTGCATGAAGTGGTAGATTATTTCGTAGAATTTCGGGGTCAAACTCCATTGGTCAGCTGACTGAATTTCCAGGTTGACATCAGATTCCGTCCAGAAATCGGTTTTGTCACTTTGTGCGTTTGCGAAACAAAGGAGTCGCGTGATCTAATGGGTACGGATGTACTAGACAAATTGTGTGAAGTTGGTTGAGGGAACAAGGAAATGACCGCTACATAGTCAACCCCGTCTCAGTTGCATGAAGTGGTAGATTATTTCGTAGAATTTCGGGGTCAAACTCCATTGGTCAGCTGACTGAATTTCCAGGTTGACATCAGATTCCGTCCAGAAATCGGGGTTTTATTTCCACCAGTGACGTAACTCATACTTCTACAGTAACACACAGGAATGGGGACTCTTAGTAGTGTAGACTGGGATCAACATACGCTGCTCTTTGTCTAGGTTGATTTCCTCATTTTTAGAAACAACGCCCATCGATTTGAACTGAATTTTTTCTTTCCTTCTACAGCAACCTGGGGCTGCCGCTGTTAGTGATTCTCGGCAAGTCGAAGAAGTTAAGCCAGCGCCTATTTCACGTTCACCATCGCCCAAGTTGAAGGATGATGTCACGAGTGGACGGCGGTGAGTTGTGCACTAAAATCGCCTTGTGTTCTTGTCTAATCCCTCGTTATCTTCGGCCTCTCCTGTTGTTTAAGAACTTTCAGCGACGATTTTTACAACCACTGTTTCACTGAACGTGTTAGACAGTAGTCTCAGTGTGTTCACCCGTTTAAAAGTCTGGACTTTATCCAGTGACTCACCTCAACCTATCCACTCAAGAATTTCAAAATCACCTCCCCCGGTTAGTCAAGGGATTCCGCCTTGGGGACTCAGACTAGTGACTCGTCCTTTACCAGGCAAGTGTCCTAATAACTGAGCAACTGGAAGGCCGCCCGTCGTTTGCACACCACTTCATCGTTGTTCTCTAGCGAAACACTTTTAACTTGGTTAGTTCAGCGGTTAAGGCTCAAAACTACTGACTAAAATGTCCATGATTCGAACCGTTACTGTCTAGACTCGTCCCTCGTCCATTCTTTCCATTGCACGACAGCTATGCACCGAACAGGTGTCATATCCGAACTGTCATTATTGTTACTATTCTTATCGTTATTTGTATTACATGTGTCATTCTGGTTTTTATACCATCTGTGGAAAAGTAAGGGCCTCTGCTTACCTAGATTTTGGACTGTGCTAACCACAACGGCTTTGAAGCTAAACTGATTGAGGACGGACATGCATTATTTTTGAACATCTTCAAACGATATTCCTCAAGGATAATGGCTGGTGTCAGGACGGTTAGATTTTAATAGGGGAACAGTGTTAAATAAGTAAGATAACCAGCAATCCAACGTGAGTATGTTGGGTCTACTCGTTTGAAGCAAGGAAGTACAACAGCAAGCATACTTTTTTCCTCAGTTCTACACGAAAATGAGATCACCTTCACCGAGTCCAAATCTTATCCTTGGAAGACCGAAATCTCTGGAACCTCCGGAGAAAATGCTTTGCGGTGAAGCATCGGTGTTGAACACTGATGTCATGCTGTCGATGATGATGATGATGATGGTGTAAAGTGTTGACTATCCGACTGGTCCGATACACCAGTTTCCGACAAAATATCTGGTTTTCCGAAAGCATGTTGGCTTGGGATATAACCTATGTTAGCATGATTAAACGCCTAATTGTGTGTGTTAAAGATCGACGCTCAGAAATCTGTGTGACTACCATGGAAAACCAGATGGCTGAGTTATAAACGTTTCATTTCAAAATGCGCTTACTCAAACCTCAAGGTTCATCTAATTGCTCAACAGTATTTTCACACAACGATTCGCAATCAGGTTTCTCCACGCGCTTTGCGAATAACCGTTTACACTGCTCTCTATAACGCATCTCAGCTCAAGAATAAATACACTTCAAGCAGTGTACAAGGCTCAATTATTTTCGATCGGTAAGAGTGGTGCTCGCGCCAGGAATGAGCGGTAACCGTCAGAAAAATTATGATATCGCTTCGTCCATGACTAAAAATACCTTTTTAAGCCTCCATACTTTGGCGCAGCTTTTGCAGTCAAACGGTTTCGGGAAAAGAACTCTAATTGTCTTCCTCGTGGTTCACCTCCGAGCGACCACGGGTGTATTTTTTTTTATAAAACCTGGTAGTTTAGCCGACAAATGTGGTTTGTGACTTCCTTCCTTTCTCGCTCTCTAATAGTCGCGTTAGGTTTATGGGAGACCTGTAAGTAACCTTCAAATGCTCGCAGTTTATTTTGTTTGTTTTTTAAATTTTTAGGGCCGCTTTTTAATAAATACAAATCTGTAGTACGATACTAACCCCGCCCCCCCGTCTTCCGTATGGAGAGCACCGATGGGTAGGGGATGGGTTCTCTTTCTCTAAGAATTGGTGATATGCCACCGAATCATGGATTGTGTGGTCTCTCCAGCGAGGTGACCCCTCTCTGACTGAGTCCCACTGAGGGGAGATCGAGTGTATGGTCATCAAAGATGGCAAAAAATGGTTCCCTTTGACTACACGTGCGTCCTTTTTTCGATGGCATTCAGGAATTAGATGATACCACCTCAACTGATTTCGCAGTTGGTTCGCGCTTGTCGGGAAGATCGAGATGCAGTGATTCACGCAGTATTGTTCCGAAAACTGATCAACGAACAGTTCTAGGAACCTTGCGCACACCGTTGTTTCGTGTGTAAAGTGTTGCAGATCGTACGCTGTCTGACCTTTTGTGCTATATATTGTGGCCAAGATAGCGACCGCGAGGCTTAATCGCCGAGACTGGTTTAACACATGTATGTCCGTAGCTAAATCGTGCTCCCAATGTTTAGGCTTCTTTGACGATGCACTTATCGCCTTGGCGAATTTTCGGATACATCACTGCATATGAGACCAGGGCTTTTGGATAATTCATTTGTGGGGTTGTTTAGTCCACGTGAATTCGGGAGCACCTGACTAATAGTGACTAATAGCTAGGGCACTGTATGATCCACAGACCACAGTTACGGCGTCCTCAGTATCGTCGCCTTGTCCATCGTAAATCGCACGCTTATCTAGTGAGATTCCTGAAGCCAAAACGAATGTTTCTCACTCCGCCAGGGGTTCGCCACAAAGATCAAACCGGCAACCTGATCCAACGTTCAGGTTCAAAGTACATAATTCCATAGTGATTGAATGATGACTGTGGCCATGTTGGCCGGAAGTTGGTAGCTAAACCAGTTGAACGCTGTAGTGTCTAATCGTCTGAGCTCGCAAGTGATTGGTCGGACCAACTGGTGTTTCGGCAATAGTTCCCACTCTAACAAACGAACCAACTTCAACCAGTTTCAACCACCAACTGGTTTTGAATTTCCGTTTGTCATCTACACTCGATCGCGCGTCCAGAAACGGTTTTGATTTTGACAATATATCCAGTGCACTCACTTGTGAGACAGCGTGCTTCGCTCGCATTTTTTGCTTGTTTGGGGTTATATATCTGTGGAAATTACCAGGGAGTTATTGAGTGATCACACTAAATACGAGACTGGGTCACGCAAGTTACTCTTTGCGCGCTGAAACGTGATCCAATGTATGGTTTACTATTTCACACGAGCTGTCTCACTCATCTCCGCCCATACACAGAATGTATATCATTTTTCGTTGTCTTTATGAGTTTACACAATAGATATTCGTCTATTCCTCTCTTCGGTTAGCCACATTCAAAGTGGCCTCTTTATGGAAGTAGTATAAAAGCATCGATTTATTTCTTTTATTTTTAATAATTTGTGATTGGTCGTTTTCTTGCCAACAAAAGCCCCGAGTCAATGCGGTAAGTTATGTTTTAGCCACTAACAATGTATCCATCTTCATCTTTGCTTTTCTTGTTTGCCACATGTTGTTTCCATCCATTTTTTCATTCTAGCATTTCTCTTCTAATGTCTCCGGCCAAATCGGTGGAAACCGAGACTCAGCGGAGTGTGAAGGCACGTTACGTCCGGTCCACTAGACGTTCTACTCAGGGTGTGTCAGCGGAAGAGGTGGAGGAAGCTAAGAAGCTCATCTGTGACAACAAGAACAACAGTGCTGCTATCCAGCCGACAACTCCGCTTCCGTCCACAAACACAGTTACTGAACGGACACGAGCGCAACCGTCTGCCAGTGAGGACGTCCGAACTTCTTCGAGCTATCTCTCGACCTTGGATAGGCCCCTTTCACCAGATTCTTCTGTTGGTCGGGCCTCAGACGCCCTGGAGGTGAGTTGGGTCAAGTATGCTGGCTTCTTAAGAGATTTTGCCAAGTCGTACGGTAACCCATCCTCCCCAATTTTACGTTCTGGTACGCCAGTCTTGTTTTGCCCTCAAGTGGATCGTGAATGTCTGATTACCCTAAATGGCAGGAATTCAGCTGGAGTTGGTAGTCTGCAGTCATTGTAAGTAACCTGGAAGCTCCTGCTTTGAGACGGCCTGTCAACGCATATTGTCAGGCAACTGCTAACCAGAAACGGTAATACTCACCTTGACAGTTTAGGCCAGGCGTGAATATTCATCCTGTTCGTTCTTATTCCCAGCCTGCAGGTAAGACGAGTAACTCGCGCTTGAGCCCGTTCTTCATGCCAAAGCCAGTACATTTGTATGTATAACAGGATACAAGTAACACGGACAACTAATCTCCACTTTTTTATATGAACTTCGCTCATAGGATATAGTTTCTTGCCTGTAACCCTGACTTTGTCTTGCCAACAACATGCCGTCATTGATGCTGTGCGTTGACGAAACTTGGCTGACGCTCATTGGGACGCCCTGGACACAGCCGTTGTTCGATGGGTTATTCACAAACTGACCTGCAGTCCTTGCAGTGGCAACTGGTAGTCTGGAAGAAAGTTGGCATACGGTTGAACCCCCTTCACCTTCCAGTTGTATTACAACTCCCGGTTCGAAACATAGTCATGCCCAACGCATTCGTCCATTTTTTCTCAGAGCGTCCGCGCTTTTGTTATAGACTTACTTGTTTGCTGACGCTCTGTTTCACAACCTTAAACCTTAGTGTTTTATCTTTCGAAATGAGTGTCAGTTGTACTAGTTCTATGAACGGTTGTATCCATTTGGTTTTGTTTTTTACACAGAGCTACCGATATCGTCGAATTGAGGGTCGTTCTGGTCTGAAAGATAGTGTGGCACCATCTCGCCTCAGGTCACGTGACACTTCCGGAACATGTACGTCCCCATATTTGCAGACGATTTTTTGTTGCTGTTCTTCTTGCCGTCTTTCAGGTGGTGGGAAATCTTCGATAGTTGTGAGTGGTTTCTTCGTAGATTGTTTCGGATTTTTTCGATCAACTCAACTCCCATTTCAAACATCACTACTTCAGTAGGTCCTTGTTTATCTGCATATTTAAAGTTGCTGTCTTGAAATCGTATCGTAGTACATTTCGCGAGTTTGAAATTTCGGTGACGCTTTTTTCAATTTCGGTCATTGAATCGTGTCTGAAAACGAAACTTCACAGCAAATAACCCACTTTTAATGCTCACAAGGTGACTGGAAGCTCTTCGACAACCCACCACCGGTTTCGTCCGTCTTGTGGTTTCCCGAGTTTCCATCAGCCTTATGTTCGACTTGAACAAAAGACTACGCAACTGGTGAAGTATGCCAATTTGCAAATTATTTTGATGTTAATGGGAGACTCTGTTGAATATTTCGCTCATGGTACTCATCACTTCCTTGCGGCTCATTCATTCGAAGAATATCATGAACGAATGATTGAGTTGGATAACTTGGTATTCCCCAAAAGTGTCTGTGCTTTTCTGTACTTCGGCAAACAGTTACGAAGCTTCATTATAGACGGAGAAAGTTCAAGTTCCTTCCCAATCTAATCACTGTGACTAGAAGTAAATGCTCTTGCGACATGAACATCCTTGTGGAGCGAGATGGCCCAGTGGTTAGAGCGCGAATTAACTGACCGGAAGGTCCGTAGTTCGAACCCCAACCCTCCTTTGGCAATCTGGTAGCATCCTAGCCCTCGTGCTCCCTTCTGGTGACATGGTCGTCAGGCACCGAAAGGGTGCTACAGCTGAACGATCCTTGTGTCTTTGTGACCCATCGTACGTTAAACGTATATTTTGATTGGTCACGCCAGGTTTTATTAGAACTTTATTGCTGAATCCTGATCTAGACCCTCCGTAACCGCTTCCCTAAGTCGTTGTGTATGGCTTCATATATGAAGCATGAAGGAACTGTCTACAAAAGGGAGTGAGTTTACTTAAGGGACGTAGGTAAACCCTATGCATATTGCCACCGTGTCGTTCGACTGATCTCATGTAGAGTCTTCCTGATGAGTGTACTTTCGTTCGACATGCTGCATTCAGCATGTGTCTACTGTTCTTTGAGTTTGTATCTGGGTCACCGCGGGGTGCTAAAACGTCTGTCTGCTATTGCTTTTTATCATCACTACTCAATCAAGCCATCTTATCTATCTCGAAAACAGTGGCTAACTCGACATATTATTAAACGGTAGGGCGCGAATTTACTGATCAGAAGGTCCGTGGTTCGAACCCGACCTCCGCCTCTCGACTTCCCCTGTCTAGGCTTGGACAACCTGGCAGTACCCTAGCCCTCGTGCGACCTTTGGGTGGCGTGGCAGTTAGGCACTGAAAGGATTTTACAGCTGAACGATTTATTTTTTTATAAATGGTAGCTGTTACAGCTCCCTGACTCCCAACCTACCGTACCTCTTTACTGACAGTTGATTCATCGATTGCGAGCATAGGTATGACTATAATGAAGTCTTCTTTCTCCGCGTTTGTCATCAGTACATCAAACAGCTCTTGATAACCGCACTGCCCATCACCCACTGGTCATCGTTAATCGTTTTATTAAGACCGGTAGACTCCATAACGTGAACATGCTTCCGGACGCGTTATCGCTCCGCTGTGAAACATGCTCCCAGACATGTTGTTTTGTAATTCTGAACAAAAAGTGTTTTGTTTATTCGGAAACGGTGGATCGAGTCAAAACTGAGCATTGGGGTTCGTGTGTTGAGTGTTCCCGTTGTTGGGCGTTCGAAACTTCTCAAGCCCTGTTTTGCAGAACGAAGTCAGACACCAGGACAAAAGTTATCTATGCACACATTCATAGCTGTTACTTGTGACCGTTTATGTGACATGTGGATTTGAGACCACGACATATTCTCTCTCTCTCTGCTTTCCGAAAGTGCGTGATATTTGTTAACCCAGGGCTTTTTAAGGTTATGGTCCCATCTAATCGTCATACCCTCCAAGTGAGCCATCGATGAGGCTGTAACAATTTCCGATTTTGTTTTCATTTCAGCTGTGAACTCACTGTCCTCCTCCACCAACCCATCTATCACTCGGCAAGCAGCTGTTGATGAGTATCCCTCAACTGCCAGCCAGCTACGTAGCACAGCCGCTAGCGACAGCAAGCACATTGAGCTAGAAGCCTCCGATAGTGTAGAACACTTACTTCGCCAACGACGCCGCATCGTCCGAGGACTGAATTCTCCCACATATGGCACCTCTGAGACACTCGCACCTCCATCCTGCACTATGTCCCCATCGGTTACTTCGGCTGATTCCAGTTCACCCGTTGTTTCCAGGGTGAGTTAGATATTCTTACACAATACCAACCGGTTCACTGTTTTTTTGCATTCGCTGATCCGATCGGTAAGGTTTGGACGTTTAATACCTCCCCCTTGGTATTTCTCTACTCGTGTATTCCATTAGTTGGAGAGTTGCAAGTGGGCTTGTCTAAGATGGGTGGAGCAATACAACCAATAGATTTTCTACCATGGTCTACCAGAGTAGACGTGAGAAAGGACCACTGAGACCATGCACACGGTCAAGGCCGTTTTGCGTTTTGGAGTCAGCCAAACGAGACCTGGTGTAATGATCGATCGACGGTCGAACGCCCGGTAGACCACTGACCTCTAACTGTGGAAATTATTGTTACCGTCATGGCAGGCTTCATCCCCACTGATTTTTCCTCGGAGTGACACATGTCGGTAGGTAGTGACACCCTAATTAAGGTTGAATTTCAATCCATCTCTCTCTAAACCATCTTCGAACACGCTCTACGGAACATCGATTCTTTTTACGTCTTTATTTGTGAAGCAACACGTTCTATCAGGACAGAGACCAGTAGCCAATTCGTCGAAATGATAGTCCAAGACGTTGCCCACTCGGCATCCGTTTTTATCCGTACTCACAGGGAAATCCAATGTCGTTACTTTGACCCTTCCCGTTTCTTGTTATTCCTCTTCTGTCCCCATTTTGTCCTTCGAATTGTGCGTTTCTCCGATTGTTTTGCCACATGTCTTTTGTGACTAGCCATCGCTGTGTCATCTCTTAGGTGTGTGTCTTAATGGTCATTTTGCGCCTGACATCCGAACTTTTGTTGGGCAGAACGTAATAGTAGAAGGTGAAACCTTCGATGTGCCTTTGGGTTCCAGATGTTCATCCGTGCATCGGATTTGTTTCATCTCGCCAACCGTCTAAATGTCGTGACTTCTTTTTGTGCACCTGTTCTGGTGGTGTGTCGCAGCGTTCGGCTGTCTACCAAGACAACCACAGAACAACAGGATTATTTGAAAGGGCATCATTGTACACCGGATTAATGAACTTGTTGACAGTAAAGTATAGTTATCAGAAGTATAAATAACTTGAATGTTATCTACCTATCCTGAACCTTCTCATTTCAAACACTAAGAGCAGATGTGCATCGGATAGTCCCACTTTCGTGGCGTTGTGAGTTTTGGTGGAGTACACTTGTACATATGCCTAATGTCATCCAAAGGACCTTGGGGCTGTTGGTGATGTTTCGGTTCACTATCAAATTTCATGTTATTCCCTCACCTAATCGCCCTACCTCTCTCTATTAAATGGAATCTCAGCCATTCAGCCGGTTCCTCCATTCGACCGATTCATCTGTCCCCCAACAAAACCACGTGTCCGAGGGCTTGAACTTCTCATGGAACTCCGCCAGAACCAGTGCTGCACCGTCAATGACAACCAGCCTGGTTTCGTCCTTCACACCTAACTCATCCGTTGGTGTGTCAGGAACAAGTGACTCGCGTGGCACCACCACCTACCGTGATCGGCTGGCGCCTTCTGCTGAGGTGAGCATTCGTCATCTAATGTACCCCTATAGAGCGTTTTTCATGCTGTTGCATCACGGGACAGGTGTTCGAAACCCCTCGTTGTTGACTTGTGCAGACTTACCCACCGACGCTACTATTCACCACGTTATTTCGGATTACCTGTCAATTACAAGGGTATCTGTCTTTTGAACTACACACCATTACCAGAGAAAGTTATGATACCTAGGCCGCAGTCAGTCTATCTTATTCTATCGTTTTCGTCCCCGTGCTTCGTGTTTCACAAAAATCAGTACATCTGTTTTGTAAACCCTCTTTTGATTATTTAACTGGGGATAGTTCGGGTGAACCACACATGAGACCGTTGCCAATAGGGAACGATACTCAACTTCTGCGGTCTTGCATCCTCCACTGTAGGGAGCCATGATCGCGACACTTTTCCGAAGCCACTTGGTGAATGGTGGCTTCATCTAAATCTTGCGTTGTGAACTTCCCGCATGTGCTGTAGGCTGTTACATCATCTCTTTGACTGTCTTCATATGAACTTGCAGCTGACACGCTTGAAATTTTCAAATCTACCTCAAAGCCTTAAGTCTTCTTCCAACAGTGATCATTCAGAGTCACACAAGCACTCTTAGTTATCTACAAGTATCCAGGAACCGCACCTCGCCTTTTCATTACTGGCAAAACCAAGTTCAATGTGAGCATTCAGGTCCTCTTGCTCTCAGTGTGAGCTATACATCCTCCCATACACAAACCTGATTCTCAATCAAACGATGGGAATGTATAAGGACTGTGATTTCCGACTGACGTGAGCCAATAGTGACCACTAGGAAGTTTAACTATTTGTTTTTCCCCTAGCTCGGTCATTATCAATATTTCTCCTGGCCTTATCCCAGCCGCCTGTTCGTATCCACCCAAAGCTATTGAGCGCTCACTGGTTTTCAATCACGGTTCCACGTACTTGGCGTGCGGTGGTGGTGTTGGTGGACGGAATCTCATCACCGCAGTCATTTGTGACATGAGAATCTCAACTGTGCTGTGTGAGGCTCTTGTTTGATCCGTAGACCAGCTACGGACCCCACTCTTTGCCAGCAGCCCATCAAGCGGACACACTTTGGTTCCCGACATTTTTGCTCATCACGCATTCAACTATTTGTCTCATTTCCACCCGCTTCTCTTTTAAGACACCCGACTACAGACGGTTGTACGAAGCGGAAAAGGCGGAGAAGGATCGTCTAATGCGAGAATTGGATCGGATCACCAAGGAGAATGCCAATCTACGGTTGCAGCTGACTCGATTGAATAAAGAGGATTCCCGTTCGGGGGTCAACTCGCTGAACAGCACGGCCCAAGTAACAGATGAGGTACGTCTTACTGCGCAATGGTATTTTACCACGCGCTTCGTCTGTGTGTGTTGTACGTGGGGTTGTTTCTTCGATATTCCATGCCAGGGGCGATTCCCAGATGTGGCATAGCTGGAGACTCAGACGCTTTTGCAGTCTATAAATCGGGATTTCAGTCTGTTGTATCATTAGAGACCCTGCGCATGCCATTCTGATCTATTTCCCGCTACTGAGCGCGCCCCACATTCAATTCTGCTGGTCTATTCCATTGTTTTTTAGCCTAAGAGCAACCTTTTTTCATGGTTCACTTGCTTATCTTTTGTCTCTGAACCCTGGCTACTTGCTTTCTTTGACACTATTCATTCGTTTCTCTGTGCTCTAGACGCAGTGGTTTCGAATCGGCTTCTTATATTTATGTGGCGCAGGTCTCATTAAGTTTTTGTGTTGAACCTGCAAACAGTCTTGATGTTCGATTCAACCAAAGGGGTTTGGAATATCCGGGTTCAACTGGCCTTCCTGGCTTAGCGTGATTTTCACCATACTCGAATTCAAGGCTTGGTCGCAAGCTGAGACGTCCTTTTTGCTCACCGATTCGGTCCGTTTACAGTAGGCGTTTACAGTAGGTGCCATGATTAATATCATTTTATCATCTCCACCTGAAATGTGGTTGTGCTACCCCGTGATTTCTATTCATTACTGCCTTGGAATTCGTTTGAAGCGTGACCGTTCAGATGCGGTACAGTCAATTTCATGCACCGCTGATGAGCTCTAAGAAAAGTGAAGCCCGCATTTAGCTTGACCGTTTTGTTGTGCACTAACTAACCAGAATGATCGCTTCAGGACAGAAAAGAGGCCTTAGAAACCATAAGCGGCATCGACGGTGATCGATGCTACCATCCTTTTCACCCAGTGACCGCTTCAGACTGCCACAGGTTTACATTTGATCCTTAATACAAGGCAGTTGCCGTCAACTAATTCAGAAGCACCTCGCCCACTTGGTTCTTGGGTTGATCTTTTGTGTTTTCAACAAAAGTACCACTAAGGATGCACAAAGTGTACTAATCCTCCAAACCAAGTCAAAGACCATGTACAACACGTCGTGTATGTAACGACAAGTTTGGATATTCAGACCTCCTCTGGACACGCCATTGGTAACTGGCATTCAGTGGATACTACCTTGTACTTGGCTGTTGGTCCACATTCTCGACCAGTCAGGTGGTGGACCGGCAATTCGCCCGATCATCCAACCAATCACGTTGTTGATTCCCTTCTTCTATTTTTTTATATTGTACAACGCGATTCCCCCCTTTTTTTGTTATTTTGGTCGGTGCCTATGCCACCCTTGTTGTTTTTTGATCTGAACCTAAACCGTTCTTTGACCTTGTCATCGGACGTGTCGTTTAAGTTCACACGTGGTTTCGCTAGCTTGTAAACACGTGGCTCCGAGGCGGCGTGGACTTTGAGACCCGTTAGGAATTAGCAGTTACTAAACCGGTGTATAGAAGCCGGCATAGTCCCACGATTTGAGGTTTGTAAAGCTTTATCATTTTATTATTGTACTTATAGTACCGCATATGTAGCTAAACCTCCATTTGAAAGAATTGGCTTTTGGGATTTTGCGCGTAACTCGACGTGGTTCAACAGATTGCTGGGATCAATCTATACACGTGTGGTTAGGTTTTTTGGTGGTAGCGGCGTCCAACCGCCAGCGGGATGCATGGTCCCGCCTAACACACTCCACATCGCATGCCAGATAATGGTCACGCTGATTGAGCGCGTGAAACGCTGGGCTAGGTACGTTTGATCCCAGTTGATTCATGTTCAGACCACCCATAGTGTACATTCTCCGTAGTCATTTCGTCATATATTTGTCCGGTCGATGTGGTATTTGGTGAACGATTCTGCTCACTCCGGCCTCAATCGCTTGTGTTTCATCCAATTATTTGGCTGTGTTCCCACTTCTTACTCGTCCTGTGGTCACATTTCCAACTCTTCTGCCTCGCGTTTCCCTGGGGTTTCTTCTGTTCCAACCAGATCGGCATCCGAATAGTTTCTTTGCCTGCCTGCATGCTACTAAGCTGAGGTTTCGAGAGCTTGTAGCCTAATTGTGTATAGTTCACACAGTTCATTCATGGTAGTGAATTCACTTGAAGATTGTCTTCGTATATGCAGCGTTACGGTTGATTGTGTTCGCTGATTAACGGTTTTCTCCCTTCTCCCTGGCAAGGCCATCATTTCCTACATCCATACTTTGACTGCCTCCTATCTACATGTGTGACCTACTGGCCACGCTCGACAATCGACAGCATGATCTCTACGTAGGCTTTTCAGTTTTGTGTAAGCCTAAATGTTCTGGATCGCAGTTGCTGAATGGCATTTACACTCACTCTTGACAGTGTCAACGCCCACCCTGACAAAGATTTCAAAATCTTTCGCCCAATTCCTTGAAGTTCGGCTGGATACTGAATTGATTTAGCTCCGTGAAACCGTTTGTTTTCAGGACACTTGAAGTTTGACATGTCCCAAGTGTTGTCGGTAGTGTTAAAATGTTATGACGCTGTTGTCCATGTGATGGAGTCAATTCCATCCCCTCGACAAGTACACACTCACAGCCAACTAGTCGATCATGAGTTCCCCGATTACACGCTAAAATTCACTGTGCTTCAGTCTTATTCTCTCCTTTCGATGGCTCCCTTGTTTTTTTTTTCTGCGGCAGTTTCGCCGCGTCTCCGGTGTGCGACGTTTCCGGATCAGTGGCCAAGCCCCGAAACGTAATCTACCAGCAACGTGATCGTGACCGGCACACCGGTTCACCTAGTCTTTCTTGTTTTTGTTTTGGCTTTCCTAATATTATTGACGGTGATTTCCACCAGAAAGTCGATTGTTGCCGTGTGTGTGTGTGTGTGAATGCGTGCATGCATGCGTTTGGATTGATTACACACGCCAGCACATGACATTGCACTCACCCTCCTATAGCCATGAAACGGCAGTCGTGTTAGTTGACCCTCACACTTGGTTGGACAGAAGTCTACTGTTCTGTTTCCTCGAACAGTGTCTAACTCTGTAACGTGATTTCCGCTCGGTGCTCTACCTCTTCCTCTCTTCGAAACCCTCTTTGGATCAGTGGAGTACCTGATGAGCTTTGACCACCAACTTAACTAGGGAAACAGGATAGTGGGTGAACGCCTTCAGACGGGGTTGGCTTTTTCGGGAGCAGCTTATAGAACTAGTCGTACTTCCTTGCCCAGATATTCCAAACAGACTAATAAAAATAGGCGATGGTCAGAGGAGGTTAACACTTGTACTCCTAAACTGATCTCGAGGGCACCGGTCAAACCTGCATTTTTCTGCCTGAAGCTAATTGCTTGTTTTTGAATGAGTTCTAAAGTGTAGTTCTACTCGTACACTCATTTCAACCTATTGAGAGGCTTTTGTTCTGCATCCTCATCGTTATGTCATGCAGTTACTGGCCATGGACTGGGTGAAAGGCGATGAAATCTAACGAGGCAATGTAAGGGTGACAACGTCTCGATGCAGCACTGGTCCTGCAGAGGCGAGCATACTCATCAACCAATACGACGGCTGGCTTGCCTACCTGCCTGGCCTAAGGTAGTGTCGCAGGTGCGGTGGATGCCTACCTACGGCATATTTCGAAATGTCTAGCTTTTGGACTGGCGGTTTGGACACCTCACTTACTTTGGAATTGTCTTTGTGAGTTCACTTGAACACTGGAACTCCGAACCAAAAGGTCGGTCGTATACCCGAAAAAGATGTTTCCAAATTCTTTCTGGGTTGAAGAAACTCGCTACTGGTGTACGCAGTGTAAGAGTAGTGTCGCTGACCCCTTGTGACCGTTAGCCGACGAATCACTGACATTTGTCTAACCACGAGGCACACACACGAGTTTCGCGAGAAGCGTCGCTCTGTCCGTCTTTTTTTCAAGTGAATATTTAGGTTTACAAATGTTCCGCATGGTGATCGTTTTTCCGAATTGCCAATTCGTTTTGTCCCCTTCTTTGCGGTATTGGAATTTTTTCAGTCAACTTCCAGGCTTTTCATCTGTCCAATTTCCATGCGGTCGTTTTGATGAAGTTGCGCTGCCGTTTCAGCACCCGTATGCCGAATAAACCGTATAGATTTGGCATATTGTACATACTGTTTCGAATTCTCACAGTAATTTGACTGTGTTTGATGGTTGTCAACAACTATTCGGGTTTCTAAAGCATTCAACCGCGGATCAGTTCTATGGGAACTGTCCTCAATCTTGCCAGAACTATTAAGGCCATGTTGAAGGCTTCAGAACATTTGACATTTTCAGAGACGAAGGGCCTTCCAAAATAGTCTATTCGTATTCGACTTACGATAAGTTTGATATGATATGATAAGTTTGATCACAATATCCATGTGGAATATGGCCGAGTTAGAGGTTTTTCTCTTTCGTTTCCAACATTTTCCCAATGGTAGACGAAAGGTCGATTGGTAGAGGGACTTACCGAAACGGCGGTGAAATATTTGGAAACATGTTTGCCCCATTAACCGATGATATACACGACAGTCCACGCAACTAAGGTCCAAAGGAACCACTGAACAACCAGGTTTCATCGAGTTTACCGTCAGCCAATCACGTTAGAAACATAAGTTATCTTCAGCCAATCATATGGACGCAAGCGCTGGCTGTGCCTCTTTGAATGGTGATGAAACATTTACAAAACCACGGCCAATAGACCAGCAACGATTGCATCTCCCCGTTACTTTGCAGCATTGCTAGTAGTTGCACTTTCTGGAAGACCGTCATCATTTTGATTTTGTCTACTTTAAGGTTTATATGCCCCATTCAAAGCAGTTTTGGAGAATGCTTCCTCAGGTCTGTTCTGTGAGTCACACAGAGCGTCGATGATCACAAACTCCTGTGCGGCTCTCATTTTGTCTGAGTGTTAAATTGAGAACTGAAATGGTGGCCTATCACCTTCCCTCTATTGAACCTGAATCGGATCTTCGTGTGATTACCGATAACAACTGATCTCTTTCAGGCCTTTTGGATTTCTGGGCTCAAACAAGTGTTCATCATTTTCGACCCTCAACCACATTTCTAGAAAGTCAGGTGGATGCGAAAGAGGCGTAAATTGCTCAGTATGAAAATGAGGGAAAAAGCATAGATGCTGCAGGGGCGAACGCAAGCCAGTCTGCTTCCGGGTACCAAGTCACCATTGAATGCGACACGCTGAACTCCAGCTTCCTGATCGACATCCACCAGTTTCGTTCAGTAATACTTGCCGAAGTTTTGCGGACAGCACTCAGTGCCGCAGTCGTTTATCCTGAAAAGATGGATTGACGAACGAAAACGGTCCGCACCTAGTTATATTTCGGTCCGTTGTGAAATATGCGTCTATTTACCATCGTATTACTATTCGCTTTGTGGGGGAGTGTGATGGTCAACTACTGATAAGTCCCACGCGTCTTGAATCGATAGTAGCTAGGTGGTTCCTTGTGACACCGGGGTCAAAAGCGGATTTCTCTGCTGTCACCTCTTTTAGTAAACCATTTATGATTATTTTGGGCCAGAAGTTCCGTTGTTTGGTGGATTAGCTTCATCCATGAAGCTTATGAAACAGTACAACACTTAATATTCCCGCCAGCTTGACTGCACATCTAACTACCTTTCTGCTGGCATGATCTTCACCCTCGTTAGGTCGCTCTAAAGATACCTTGGTTAAGATAGATGTGTTTGTTTGTTGGTTTGTGATGGGTAAACAACAATTAGCCAAGATGTGAGCTCATTCCCCTCTGTATATCTCTTCCTGTTTGTTTCTCGTTTCCACTATATCTGTGTGCACGTTTAACTGCCATTCATCCGATTACTTCACATATTTATTCCATCTTGTGTGTGTGTGTGTGTGTGTGCGTGTGTGTGCACTCGTGCGAATTCACCAACAAACCAACCCACCTTGAATCCAACTATCCTTCACAACCCATGCACACACTTACATATAATACTCTTTTCCGTTCGTTGCTTAATTTCGACGACCACTCTCTAGTCTTTGCTTTCTCCTTTTTGCTCTGGATCGCTCATTCGACCACTATCCGTCTCCAACAACCTCCGATCAAAAAATACCTACCCATGTTTTCATTCGTAAAACAAACAAACGCTTGCTGATCATTAGCCCTTTTCCCATTGCAACCGCACTCAGCTCCATAATCGCCTGCTATATCATGAGGACCAGCTCAAGGTGAGTCCCTCCCTCCTCTGATCCATGTCACCCATCCGCCTGTTGTTGTTCCTCCCGTATCATTGTCACCGCTTTTTCGCACATTTCACAAGGATGACTTGACCAGACCGACTTCGGTGTTGACGTTTGAGATTTTTTTCCAGCAAAAACAGTTGCTTGGTTTCTAACCATCGGTTTTAATGCTTCTGGTGAATGCTACTCGTCGTCACTGTTGTCGATAGATCTTGATTTGTGAGCGAATCTATGTCTGTTTGCCACCAAACCTCGTCGTAATGGGATTGACTCGGTGCACCGATGCATTTTGCTTTCCACTGATGATGTCTATGTGCATGTTTTGTGGGCACGCGCTCGTCTTGTTACCACTTTTCCGTTCTTCTCTTTTTCACTTGGTGCACTAGTTGTTGTTTTTTGGTCCAACAGGGTGTTCTACAAGTTGGGGATCCCAGTCAGCTGATTATCGTTTATCCTATGGACTCGACTCTTGGTATGAGTAGTCTCACAACAGAGAATCACTGCATTGTCTCAACTGACCCCACAACTCGTGTATATCAAACTACGGGCAGTTTTCGCACAGTTAACTAGGCTACATGTTGCACCGATTGAGTAGATCACAATATCCTGTACTCCTTTTGTCTATGTATAAATCTCATTTTACAATCCATTGTCACGACTGAACTTTCATACTTATTCATTCTCGTTGCCTTGTTCACAGCCTATTACACCTGGCTCAGTTATTTTGTTTATTAGTCGGGCCTTCGGTAGCTTCGTGAACCATCTAATGAAGTTCAACGTTTCTTCACATTGGTCGTGATTTATGGTACTGTTGTGCATGTATGATACGATGTGTAGACCACTTATTCCCCGTTCAGCGAACTTCACCATCGGAAACGTGAAAAACTTCTAAGGGAACCAAGGATTTTTTAACTGATCCCCTGACAAAATCCACTTCTTTTGAAAATCAAGGAACGCCTGCGCTATTTAGTATGGCGACTGCTTCCGTTCGGAGCTCGGCGCTTTTAGGCACTTAATTTAGCAATATTGATTGTTTCCGTCGCACATTGCGGGTGGTTGTTCATAGACTTGGCAGTCTTGATGCAACAAACAGGTGTGCTCCCGTAGGTTTTGTTTATGGTTGCAAATTTAGTAAGTGCGGACTCAACGACTCGTTATTCCGCTTAGGAGAACACATTACAGCGTCGGGGTGCCATCCACGACCGCAACTTTACCGAAGATAGTCTACCGTTTTCTACCTCATGAAAATGTCGCTTACAGGCGAACTATTTATCCTTCAACCCAGAGGAACGCCCTGAGAAATTTTTCAAATAAATGAATAAAACAGCCAGACGATGGGAAGGACGTACATTATGATTAGGCCCCGGTTGAACCACACAACCTTTCAGAATGCCCGTGCTATAACTCAACACCAGTAACGAATCGCTGTTCAACCCATACAGAGAGCCTTCCTCGTCTTGCCTGGCTAACTAATTGGAAGTAATCCCTTCTTTTTAAAGAGTGGAGTTCACGTTCTCTGTGGAATTCACCTTGAGAAATGTCGCTTACGATGACAAGAGACTACCAAATCTTTGCAAGCAGTGTCGAATACGATTCTTAATAGCCTGCAAAAGGTGACGTCTGTTGTTTGTTTCTTGAGTAAAGCCGGCGGATCACTCTCTATTCGAGACCCTCCCCCAGGTGATCTGCCTCGACTGATTCCCACGGACCGTCCCTGCTGTGGGGCACTCTACTCTTTGTGACATACCTTCCAATACGATCTCATATCAGTGCAAAAATATGTTCAGTTTACACATGCGCACTCGTCTATTTTCGTTGGCTTGAGTAAATGTGATAGTTTACCGGGTACCATGTTTATCTCATGGCAAGACGACGGCGTTTTGAGCGTCTCGTCTATTCCAAAAATTGGTACTTTTCAGTGAAACTCTACGTCTTCGGACCAACAACTTGTGACGCACGCCTAAAAGTTAACGTTTCGGATTTTCACGTGACTCAAAGTATACTTAAGCATTCTACCTGAACTGGACTCTAGTTACGAAGTCGTTGGACCCTGTTTTTTTTGTCCCTGCAAGCAGTCTCCTGTCTGAAATTGTTTCAGAACCGGTGCACAATGATCTTATCCAAGGGGACCATCGCGAACAAACGTTTACACGAAACCCATACAGTTCTACTCGATTTAACCGAACGACGCAGCTGTGGGAAATTGCGAAATTTCATTCTGAGACATCTCAGCCTAACCAACTTAACGTAGACATTAAGAAACCTCATCGTAGCTTGTCCAGCCTTGGAATACCAGTGGAACTCAAATACTACAATTTGCATGACAGCAGAGAAACGTATGAGTATTCACACACAACCGTTTGGCTGGTATATGTCCACAAAACTTCATCTCTCGCGTTGAATTTACCGGAGATTCGCTTTGTGTATGGCTTCGTGCGCATATCAGGGAAGCCAACAAACTCCATGTCAAGAGCGGTTAAGGCGTAATTCGCTCTAGTGAACGCGACAGAAAAAATCGCTCAGCTGTAACACCCTTCCGGTGCCTAGCTGCCATGCTACCCGAAGGAAGCATGAGGTCTGGGATACTGCCAGGTTGTCCAAGCCTAGACAGGGGAAGTTGAGAGGCAGAGGTCGTGTTTGAACCACGGACCTTCCGGTCAGTAAATTCGCGCTCTAACCACTAGAGTTTTACAAGATCACAATGACCGCCTTATCTGTGCGAGAAGTGTTCATGGAAACGAGACAACTTTATTAAGGAAGGGCATCCGATTGATGAGCTTCGTACTGCGTTCCAGTAAATCAGCTTCGACAGATGAATAGATTTATCGTTTGGCTTTCTCCTCGTTCTTTTTCCTCTCAGGAACTAAATCGGTTGCGAGAAGAGAACGCCAAAATGAAAGAGGAAAATGGCGCACTTATTCGCGTGATCAGTAAACTTTCCAAACCGGTTTGACGTGCATTTCTCCTCAGATTGGTCTATATCATCTTCCAGCGCCTGCGCTCACCTTTGCCGTCTCTCTCTCTCCCTGGCCTCCTCCGTAACTGTCCGGTCAAGTGTGACTGCTGCTCACACGCATACCTACCTGCCTTTTGTTGCATCAAACATCGTAATTCGCTTCATGTTCTTCCAGCGCGCTCACCTTTGCCGTCTCTCTCTCTCCCTGGCCTTCTCCGTAACTGTCCGGTCAAGTGTGACTGCTGCTCACACGCATACCTACCTGCCTTTTGTTGCATCAAACATCGTAATTCGCTTCATGTTCGTTACGCATCGGTGGAGCGGTAGGTTCTCTGTTTCGCGTGATGACGGTGCCTAGTGGCCGACAAATTTTTGTTGTATTCTCGCCCCGAGACAGACTGCAAGCAGCGTTGCCTTTTCTGTTCATATCTATTCTACCCCTTTCCAGCTCGTTTCCTGTGCACTGTGCTATTTTTCTACCCCAGTTTTTCAATCCACGCGGTTCGTCGTGTACGAAGCACACGTCCTTGTTCTTTTCGACTGTCCTAAAGAAGTATATTGCGCCGCATCCCTCCCCCCGCCAACATACACTTATCAAACCACCTCATATACTCTTCTACATCCTTTTCCACAAGAATCTGATACAGCGTGTTGCTTACGTTTTTCGATCTCCGACAGACAGCTTAGCCGTCTGTCGCTCTGTACATAGTCCCTCTGCATGTTGAGCCGTCTTCCGTTGTTGAATTCCATCCTACCAGCCGCGTCGCATAAGATCCGGGTCGGGAGTTTCTCTGATACAGCTCGAATGATGCTGGCTGCTCGTTCATCTGTACGGGCTCTTTTAGTGCGAAAATTTCTGTTCACAAGGTTGCCACCGTTATTCAATGACTGGCACAGACTTTCGGTTCTTTCCCATCCTGGATGCGTGGAACGCAGTCAACTGTCGCGGTGTTTTATGTCTGCGTCTTGGAATCATTGATGGGCAATTCTTCTTCAGGAGTCGGCAGATGCAATCCACCCCTCTCGTTCGCACTACCGCCTAGTCCAGATGCCTTCAGCCTTCCACACGGATCGTTGCATAAAATCTTCCATTTGATCCTGTGGGATGCGACGCGGGACAGCTATCGGTCTCGCGGAGAAATGTCTTATCTGCGGCTTTATGATCAACCTGTTTGAGCAGTTAGTTACCAACTGCTTTCCCTATTGTCCTGTCTTTTCTAATTTTATTCCCTTACTTCACGAATACAGCATGGCTTATCCTTCTGACCCTCGGCGTTGTCTTAATCTTTCAATCTTCTCACGGTGTAGACCAGGTGTCCCTGTTTTTCGCTGTGCAATTCAATCCATCGTACGGAATTGAGAGGATGTGGGCCCGTACTAGTATTAGTGAGCATTGCGTTTTGACGTACGCGGATAGGCGAACTTTTTTTGCTGGTAAGAGTGAATTTTTTACTAATTGCATAAAGCCCCTGCCAAATAAAATATGATGGGGTTAGCCCAGCAACCCTAGGCGGCCAAAATGTCTCACACACACACGGGTGTTGTCCCGTGAAACGGGGGGCTTTGCAACAGCCTTTGTCAGGCTGAGTTACTTACTTTTCACTATGACCAGAGTGAACACCCGTATATGACCGATTGAGACGTGCGGTACAGTCCAAATTTCGTCATAACCGCGCTGCAAGTATTTTGGGATAGCATACCCACATCGGAACTTGTCAGGGATTACCCCACGTTCTACCTGGGCCCAACCACTGTTTCCTCCGGACTCTCAAGTGAACATCCTCGCTTAGCCTTATCTGTCGTTGGTTGCTCAAACCGCATTATGAGATCCAAAAATGACACCCGGTTTCCACCCCGATAACGCTGTACTCAGACACGATCCGCTTTCATGTTTACTTCAACCTGTTTCTGACTGCGTTCTCTGGGACTTTTTTTCGCACTAAAGGCCTACCGTAACTCCTTTTCATCCTTAATTGGAGAATTCCTCATGGCTGTCAATCAATTAAGCTCCAGTGTTACCCTGATAACCGAGGGTTTGGGCACGTGGTATCTCAATTATCACTAGTCCTCTATCAGACTGTCAATAAACACACTAATCAAAACAACAGACCGATCTCTCAGGGAAACGAACGTAAAGGCAATTCGCTTTTGGTAGGTACAGCTTGTCAAATAGAGTGGAAATGTTACAGAGTTGCTTCACAAAGCGTTGGTACCATGGGTTTCGGGTATCTGTGCTTCATTTCTGGTCACCGTTCCAACCCCCTGTTGGTCGTCGTCTATTGAAGCTGACTTGCCCATGCTTTGGGTGATGTCTTCCACGCGGAATGATATGTAGTTGAAGTTCTCTGCCCTCCAATGCGGGTTGTAACCAATCCGGTGAAGCTAAAGATGGGACTCAAACAGTACTGTATGCCGTCGATTGAACGACTTTCAATCCTTCATCGTGACACCCAGAAACGATGCGAAATTTACGGGTAAACACTACAGCCGGCTGTAAGCGATGATTCGGACATCCAATTTCGGTCCTCAAGCTTCACTTGTCCATCGGTTTGGTCTTAGTGGAGACAGTCCGTGTTCCGTTGAGCTGGTTTCTTCGTCCATGCTTTCGTTTGTATAGTTCAGTTGAGAATATCTAACGTAATTGGTTAGGGGAAGCCCGGCTTCCTCTTGTTGGTTTATGTTGGACCTGTGTAACGTTTTGCTACACAGATTCGTGTATTTGACTGGTTGTTTAGGTGTCATCACTTTCAGTAGTTCTCACTGCTTGTTTGCTCCGCATATCATTCGTATCGAATTCCAATCTAGCGTGCTCATTCTGTGAAAGATACTAACCGCATTGAGTCTGGTTTCTAAGGTTACTCGTCACTGCTCGAGTGTGTCTGTTGACATCTATGGTATTGACTGTGTTACACTGGGGTATCTTGCTGCGTTTTAGCCACTACCGCCAGTTTGGCGAAGCGTTCCTCGCCTCTAGTTCGCATCTTCCAACTTAAGCATTCGAAAGAACTGTTTGGAAACCAACTACCAAAACACCTCTAAATGGATGTGGACTTGTAGTTCCGAATAGCGAAAGGATGATAGTCTAAAGGGAATGCTGGTAGGTGCCAGAATGGTGCAGTGAATGGCGTTTGAACCGTCCTGGTTTGGCTTGACGATTCCGTCTACCGGAACGCGACGAACGGGTAATCTGACTGCGATACAGTGGTTGTAACATAATCTCTTGTTGTTAGACTTTATCACGTTTCCCAGCTAGCTGCTGATGTTGTGATATATCATAGCGTCACTGTTGGTGACACTGACAGTTCATGTATTTGGTTAGTCGGAACAGTTATTTTTGGAAGCGGGAGTTATCTGCCGTGTACGAGCGTTATGGGGTCTTTGTCTTCGCCATTTCGTAACACAGGGAATCAATAATTCTGTTTTAAATCACTTTCAGTAAAGCTGTTTTCGGAGGTTGAGTCTACGTCTGAGCTCGAGAGAGAGGGATGTATGAAATCCTCGTTGCAGCCATGAAATTTTCCGCAAAGTGATTCGTTTGTACACAAGCGCAGTCGTACCCTTCAAGAAGCACTTGAGAAACTTCTTGGCACTCTGAATACACTGGTGAGAATATCTGGATATAGTGGAAATTCCCCGATACTACATATTTCGTGAAGGACAGATTAGATCGATCCCAACTGAGCCTCATAACAATCGCAAATACCACTTGATTCATTCCAGCCAACCACGGGAAACCACCTGGTACAGTACATCAGGTCAATAAAATTTCGTTTTTCCCACTAATAATGGTCGATGAAGGAATAAGTTCTATCTTCCAAACAAAGTCTGCTCATTCGATTGAGGTAACTCAGTGAAATTTTCTGCATCACTCGAACAACGGTACTGATATCTGGTTATAGCTGCCGTGAGCCGTGTAAGCGCGTTCTAAACCTGCACACCAATTCCCTAGGCACCAATGATGTCAACTCGCTTGGTGACGAAACGTTTGCAAACCAGTTGCCCAGTTCAGGAAACAACAATCTGAGCTACCAACATTTTACTCCACAATAAACCGGCCAGCTATTCTTCGTTCGCCTCACGTTTGCAAACAGTTGCCCAGTTCAGGAAACAACAATCTGAGCTACCAACATTTTACTCCACAATAAACCGGCCAGCTATTCTTCGTTCGCCTCATCCCCCAACTAGGTGGATAGTTGCAGAGCGTTGAGTACGTTCCCTATCCCACTAGTTCACATTAACTGACGGCGCAAAAAAAACAGCACCGATGCCGTCAGAACCGAATAGCAGAAATGTAACAGTCCCATCTGCGAGAGATTCATGTCAAAAACGTCCGGTTTGCCTTCAAAATTCAGAGCAAATGTCACGGCCGAAGCGCGCGCCATCGCGGACTCTCGAAAGCACGATTAGTTCAGAGCCATACTTTACACAAATGAATTCACTACGGCTACGCTGAATCACTGCTGTTAATCTGACAATAGGTGGCTTACTAGTCAGTGTGGTTGCGGGCCCTGACCAAGAACAGCGCCCCAATTGACAACTAAACGAGCAGGAAATTCGTCGATGCGCCGTTTCACTGGACAAGTATGTCTTTACCTGAAACCAGTATATCCCCCGGCTACCATCCTGGGAGAGAGTCGCTGGTACAGGAATACCGAATCTGCTCTTGGGCGTAGATTTTGTGCACTGTGTGAATGATTTCCGCACAAGCGTTTTTGGTCAACCACAAGTTTTCAACGTGAAGTAAAGTTGTAGTACGGTTCGTGGGATGTATTATACGGAGGTGAGTGGCAGATTTCAGCAATGTACTCCGTACTTGACGCAGTACTGGTTGATGGTTAGATCTAACTGGACTTTAATCTCAATTGGAAATATTAGTGTTGCGGGGATTGTTTTAACCCGCTAGGGACACCGAATTTGTAGTATTGCGTCCGTGGTTCGTGTGGTCGACTTCAACTTCAAGGTATAATTGTAGTTTTCGATTGGGGGGAGGAATATTATTCTGGGGTACCCTCTCTATCATGTTCTGAGGGACGGTATGCTCGCTAGCTGTGTCAAACCTATAGAACAACTGGAGCGAAGTTCTACAGCTCACTAGGTTCAGTGCACATTCGAAACGCCACAGCTTCGTTTCCGGGCACATAAATAAAATGTGTCGCAGTGTACATTCGGGATGTCACAGCTTCGTTTCCCGGGCACATAAATAAAATGTGTCCCCAATCGTTTGCGATGGTGGCTATGGGGGGACTAGTAGGAAACATACGGCAAAAACAAATAAGTCGTTCGTAGGTATGGGTCTGGGTTTAAGGTGGATGTGGTTATACCGGAAAATTTGGATATATGGTTTCCGTAACTCGCGTGATGTGCGAATATCCGAGTTGGTCAAATGAGAACGAAGACAACAGCGACGGATAATTAGGTGTCCTATTTTAGCGCTTTATTATTATGTATTTTCCTAAAGATTAGGACCGTTGTTGGTATCCTGAAGGAACAGATAGGCTTCACAGAGTTTGCACACTCAGGGAGCCGATTCCAAATGTGTAGCACAAATGTGGAACAGTAGTCAAGAAGTCTTCCTGGATGTTGTGATTTCGGGGGGGGGGGGGGACTAACCGTCGCTGGAGTCTTTTAGTGCATAAAACGTGAATAACACAGCTTGGTGGTTTCTCACTCTGCACATCCGGTGACGTGTAGGATGATAACTAACCATTGTGGTGGTTAGTCAGCGGGGACCGGCTTGACCTATGTGAATATGCATGCCCAACACCACTCTAGGACATAGGTGATTCAATCAATCCCTGGTTCCTGAGGCTGACCTATGTATACAAAAAAACAACCGTCTATGCTGTTGGCTTTGAGGCCTACAGGTTCTGTGATTCAATAACTCGGTGTTCGTTGCACGAATCCTCGGCCTTTCATGTTAAAGGGATCAGTGATTTTCATTTTTCAGGCTTGCTGCGCTTCACCTTAATTTCGAATACGTCATCATCCCTCATTTCTGCAGCGAAGTATGAAAGCCATTACCAGCAAACTCAGCTGCGCTGGTCATTACCGTCTTCCTGGATGGGGACCCCGAGACGGGCCACATCAATGGCTAGAGACATTGTCAGACATGGCCCAGTTGCGCTCTCAATGGCGCTCCTGTATCAGAGCTATTGCCTCCAATGCATAGCTCCTTTTCCAACCCCCCCTCACTTGACAACCCACTGACAATACTGAATTTATGCACCAATTTATCAGCTCCCCCCTGCAATGCGCAGCTACCAACCCTCACCCACCCAGATCATCGGTGAACGAAACTGCGGCAGCTACAACCACTGTACGACGAGTACGCGGTTATTACAGTTGATGATGATGATTTCTGCAGCCTTAAACGAAGGCAATGCCAACTACAAGAGCCGTGAAAGCGAGCATCACAGAGAGCTCAGAGCTGCCGTTCAGGATTAGCAATAAAACTACTCTGGTGTATGAGCTTAGCGCGCTTACTACTTGCAGCGGGATAAAGTGCTACCGAAAGAAATTGCGCGCTTGTAGCTTTAAAAATATTACTTCTTATCACCGCCTGTTTTCGTTAGAGTGAAAGTCGAGGAATGATGCAGCTAAATAGCTTTTTGAAAGTGGGCAGGTTTTATGTAGACACCCACGCAGACATCTGTAGTCCAACGAGTAGTGATCCACCAATTCTGGGCACTTTTTGTGGTTTCTGGACCAAAGACCAATAGCCCCGTTTGACTACTTACTAAGCACGTTCAACATACTAGTACTCGTTCCCCCACTCAACACAGCCTACATGGTTGGTGTATTCCTGAAACATTCCAGCGCAAACGCAGTATAACACCCTATGACCCGTGAGTAACGGTTGTCAAAAGGAACTTCTGGTCACATCTAAGGCGGTGTACGCACTTTTATGGTGGGGTGCAGAAGACATATTGGATGACAGCTAGCAAATGAGATCCTTTGTTGTTTCAAAGGATCACGACTCTGTCGGATCTCCAATGGACGTTGTGCACGTTGCATCCTTAAGACGAGGCGCCTGATGACCGCCAACGGTTTTGCCTAAGTGATATCTATTTGATCGGGTTTCCAGGATTCGAGTTTGCTGCTTAAAAGGAGTGTTTGGTCAGTAACAATTCTCGGCAGATAGATGACCTGGATTCGATCAATTGACGCACCCAGTTTGAGGTATTAGTGCACAGATGGCGATAGCCATAATACAAATCAGAAGGTGAATGTGCACTAATAGAAGTTTTCAACATGGTTGCGACACGTATAAAAATGAATACAATGCGAAATGGGAGCAAGTCAAAAAAGG
>NW_008751685.1:2199074-2219299 GCF_000715545.1 Opisthorchis viverrini | reverse complement strand
TTATGTAGGTCCCAGTGCGTAAACGTGGGCGCGTCGTCACATGATTGGTCGCTACGCTGACTAGGCGGTGCAGACAATCGATGTCCGATGAGTCAGCTTAATGCGACGTGTTTGTGCGTATGAGGAAAAAGACAAGCCTCGCGATCCAGTGAGCGACTGTGAGTTGAACAGTCAAGTATGTGGGTGACTGGGTCGCTACAGAGGGACTTATACTTGCCGGTTCGTGAATTCACTCCCAGCTCATAAACTCACCTACTTTGGGCATGACTGCCATGAAGTTCTATGCACTATCAACACTTAACTTGTGCTAACAACTCAAACTAAAGTCCAATCACATTCCTCATGACCGGTGAGTTCAGCCTTTTCAATCTAATCTACATTTCCGAAGTGGGAAATTCTCTATTCCGCACCCTGCTTGGGTGCAGTTCGTCACCTTCAGTAAATCTGTGGTTTGATTCAATAACTCAGCTGCTTGTCCCTCCAGCGGTAATCACTTTTATCATTGTTGCCCGGTTTTATTTCCAAAGTTCTCAGTGATTCTATTTACATCATTCCAAAGTCCACTTTTATGTCAGCCGCAGTACTGCCCCGTTGTGGCCTGTGTTCCACCACCACCAATGTCCTAATGTCAGCTGTGTGTAAGTCGCAATGATCTAATCGTGATGATTTTTGCACAACCCTGTTTGTCCTGAACCACGCCTATTTCCATATATCTGCTCCACTGCAATGAGATTAATGGTGCTTGAAGTTTGGGCCTTCTCTGCCGTTCTTCTGACTGTTTTATTGTGATCTTGCTCAACACCATGCTACCCATCAATTGTAAGTATGCCTCATCATTGTTAACGATTTTGACGCAGAAAGTCACGTGCGAAAGGAATCCTGCAAACCACTGCAGTGCCACCCCTCGAAAGCTGTGCAGTTTGATTCTGTGGATGTTTGGGATACAATAGCTTCTCTGAGTCGAAAAATACGGTATCCAAAATTACTTCTTTGCCTTTTGCTACATACATGTGAATATTTGTAGTGAAGAAGAGGTTCGTTGTGAATTTTTGCCGCCCTGAACATTAGGCTATTTGCGTTTTTTTTTTGAAACAACACCTCGGGATGGACCCCTAACAAGCCGGTAGTAGTCTGTCACTGGGTTTCAAGGTAGGTTTACCGGGTAGTCATAAGCGGGATAAAACACAGGTTCGGGTTCTGAACAACTCGATAATTCACTCGCTAGCCATCACGGTCTATTTTTAGTTTTCTCTCATGAACACCATTCGATCATTTAACGTTATATGATGTCGGTTTAAACAATAGCTTGCGGACACATTTTCCGTAAATGCCACATCTTTAGAGGCTCAACATAACTGTATGGAAGTGAAGGTAGGTGCGTTGGGACGGGATCAGTAGGTTACGCTTTTCCAAAAGGTTGGTTGCCGAGGTGAAAATTTTTTGGTACCTGAATACCTGAAGTATGTTTTGGGAGAGGCCACAAACGCAGACTTTCGTTTTTTGGCTTTGTGCCGCGTTGGTTGGGGCATTCAGGATTTATTGGCTGCTCTCAGGGTGATGGAAGTTTTAATCCGGGTGCTGTTTGACATCGGCTGCTCCAGGGCCCCGATTTGACGATGCTTCGTATCTTGCAGCTTCCTGGCGAAGCACTGGTTGACATCTCAGATTGGACAAAGCCTTTTCTTGACCATTCTGTGTGTGTGATTGGTCTTCACAGAGGCCCAAATGAACCAGGCAATGCAGAGAGTCGTCCATTTGATCCCAGCAGACCAGCATGAGGTTTGACTCCATTCTTAATTTCAAGGTGACCTGATTGTTGACGAGCTCTCGACTTCTACAGGTGGATGCATCAGGTTTAGTTCCATTGTACCGCATACACCTTAGCAAGGTCTCTATGGCTGTTGCAAGTCTGACGTCAATCATTCGAAATAGTCAGCCATCGTTGGCTTTCGCTGTGTTATCTATCGTACAGTATGATGATTCACATGGCATTTGGCTGCCTACAAACTCACCAAAAACAATTTCCAGGTTCCTGTCTCCGATATTTTAGCAGAACAATCTGGAAGTATGCAGGTCAATCAACACTGGTAGCTTCAGTTGGAATGTCACAACCACTGTTGTCTTTAACCGTGAGTCCGCGCACGGCATTTCGTAGTCATTTTCCGATCAGGGAAGGGTGGTTAGTATTGATCCGGCCCATATAATTTCAGCGACCATGGTTTCATTTTTAATTTTACAGTCAGTGTATGACAGGTTGATTTCTGGGTTCTGGACTTTAGATGTTAGCCTTACTATTCAGGAAGCCTTCGGGATGTTGGACACTCGTTCTAGAGCATGGAGGATAAAATTTAAAATTGAAAGAAAAAAGAAAGTGGAAAGGACCTTCCTTATTCAAATAACTCGGCTATGCGGCATGAAAATTTGCAGCAGAACAGAACAATCGGTTCTATTTTTCTTTTGCCTGCAGTGTGCTATGAAATGCATCGAGCGGGCTCCCAAAAGGTTGACCGTGGGCCCGTGCGTGAAGTGATCAATCGGTGATGGTGCTTCATCTTCGATTGGCCCAGCAGACAGCTTTACGGCCATACGACTGGCCGAATGACAGAGGCGTGAAAAGTTCAAATACTTATTCAGTGAATATAGTTTACTTACGTCTCTCGTCAGTTGTCTATGGGCTAAACGGTTGATCATTTCAAAGCGTTCAAGACCGAAATACTGGCCGGGCGCTCAATAATGGCAGTGACCTATCAGGAAATCCTCGTGACATCATCTTGACATAAGCCGTTTGGGTCCGGATGCTGCACTTGTTGTTGTCGCTCCTATACAGGGGGCTGAAGTGCACTCGGACGGTTCCGACGCGGTTCGGCGAACATTTTGTGTGTCAGTGGGGCCACTGCGCCCGCAGAGTAATTGTGGCGAGCATTTGCCGTTCTGTACAGCTATTTCTCCCAAATATTGATGGACTTTCATCCAACCTGTGACAAGGGACATTAGTGATAATCTTTCAGAGGTTGGTTCGTGAGAAATCTTAACCATAGTTTAAAGTGAAACGAAAGTGCATTAGTTATACTGATAACAAATGGAATTTCGGTCATTGTACGCAAATATGTGAATTAGGCGTCGATTGTCACGGTTTTTAGCAGAATGTAATAAATTCACGGATTGATACACAGGATCGAGGCTTTTGTCCAATTTTCCCCGGTCGGTTTTGTTCTTGTCGGTCAGTGGTTGTCGTTCACCTGAAAGGCACAAGTGAAAAAAGGGTGTAGCCCTGCTCTTCATGTTCTCAGCGCGGGGTAGTATGCTTGCCAGCGCGAGGATCCGTGTAAATAAATGTCTAACGGGGCTTTAAACTTGGTTCTAGAAGGAGCGTGAACAACCGCTGGAGGAAGGACATTCCACGCAGCTACTACCCGAAATGAGAAAAAAATTTTGTCTAATGAATATGTGTGCTCTGAGCTTGAAAATTTTCTTACTATGTCCCCGCCGGGTGTTTGCTGGGTCAACGGTAAAAAACCTGTTTGCCAAGCTTTGTTCAAACAGGGCGTAAGTAAGAATTAGGTCCCCTCGGAGGCGACGGTACTCCAGGGGAAAGAGATCAAGCATCGCGAGACGCGTTTCGTAGTTCACGGACTTGTGGCCGGCAACCATTCTCGTAGCGGTCCGCTGGACGCGTTCAATGCGGGCGACGTTATTCGTGCGTCCTGAGTAGACAACTTGGTTGGCGTACTCCAGGAGCGGTCTGACGTAGGCCCCATAGAGTATTTGGAAGTCCATGCGAGTAATACGGGGGAAGGTGCGTCGGATCATCCGTAAAATGGCGAATGCCTTTTGGGCCGATTTCTCATGGTGCAGTGAGAAGGATAAGTTTGAGGAGCTGCTTCGCAGCGTCTAGATCCATTTGAAGGGCACTGGCATTGGAACTTCGGGATTTCAAGTCGTCCGCAAAAGGTAGACATGGACTCGCAAGAACGTCTGGGAGGTCGTTGACGTAGATCAGAAGCAGGAGTGGTCCCAAGACGGAGCCCTGAGGAACCCCAATGGAGACCGGTGCTGGAGAGGAGTAGGTCGAGCCTATTCTCACTCGGAATGATCTGTCTGATAAGAACGCCTTGATCCAGCGAAGGATTTATCCTTGAATCCCGTAAGACTGGAGTTTGTGGAGCAGTGGGACCCTATCAAATGCTTTTGAGAAGTCGAAAAATATGGCATCCGATACGAGTCCTTCGTCCGATGCAATCGAGGGCGAGCAGCAAAACCGTCAAAGTATCGAGCTTGTTCAACTCTAACACACGTCCTGAGAATCTTTTTCAAGTACACACGTCACCAAATAAAGTTAGATTGCCAATTCTGTCGTAGCGCAAGCTAACTCGGACGGTCAAGATTCATGTAGCGACTACATTACAGCAGCGACACTAGTGAGTCTGTATATTCCCTACAGTTTTACTGTACACCACGATTCTGATATTCCTGTTACCATTTATGCGCACTGCTAATCCCTCCACTTCAACATCCTCACTTGCACCTTTTGTGACTCGGGTCATAAGCCCAACGATCCAAAGCCACGTGGCCTCAGCTGCGGTAACAGGCTTTAGTTCAGTTTGACCGGCTTCATCGCACTAACTCTGTTGTTTCACCAGATCCAATGTTTTGGTCCATCGTTCTCCCCATTTAGCAGTTTTATTGTCATGTTGAGCCCTCCCTCGTTTTGTTTTTGCCCGCGTCACCTGTGAATTCTGTCGATCTGGTATTGCTTTAGCTCGATATTTCCACCGAAAAAAGCAGTATCAGCTGCGCTGCCGCATCTTAGACGCACACCCAAAATTTTCCCTAAACCGGGGTTCAAAAAAGGGAACCCCTGACATAGATTTTCAGCGTTTGATGGTATTTATTCGGGCCCTTAAGATCTCCTACGCGGTCGCAGTTTTATTAGAATTTGTTTAAAAGAACTCGCAGTCCACCGCGCGCGGAATTCGTATTTCACCTGCTGTCGGTGGCTACCAGCATTGTCTTTATGAAAACGGTGAAAGATTCTGTGGAAAAGCTGTCTTCCTAGCGTGTCTTCTTAGGTACTGGATTTAGATTTAATTTCAAAACAACCTAGACAATACTCACACCCATTGCGTCCACGAAAACTCAAATTGGAGTGGCCATTCACGACCTGGATATAAAAAATTATATCGTTGCGGCGATCGTCCCTGCGAAGCCAAGTAATTCGTCACAGCCAACAAGTTTGTTTTTTAATGTGGTCATCATACGTTATATCTGGCCTAAGGCAAGGTTCAATCTTCGCCAATATGCCGAGCCACCGATAGTGCCGTTGGATGAACTGTTGGGTCTGTGGGAAGAACAACAGACGGCACAATAAGATGGCTTCTACTTTCAAGTCCTTGTAAAAATTAAACGGACTGAAACGGCCCTGTGGGTAACACGCTCGTCTGGGGAATATCAGAGATATGGTGAACTACGGGCAGGTCTCCAGACTGGGTGCGGTAGTCGCGGTACCGTGATCGCGACACCGAACTTGGGTTTGTGAACAGCCCCGTACATGGACATCTTCGATGAGCGGTTTATGGTTGCCATTGTAGTTAGAATGCTTTTGAATCCATCGAGGGTTCACGGTGGTTTATTGCTGCTATTCTGACGAGGCAATAAAACAGTCATGTCTACACTGGGCCTCAACCTAGGGAATGTCCAAAAGTTCTGCTAGAAAGCACTTTGATCTGCGTTAGAATGACACCCAAAATAACAGACAGTAAAAGTTCTCACAATCCCTAACTACTTCAGTGAGGCGAAACTGCCTATTTCAAAGGCGTTTATCGATTTTTAGATGCAAAATAGGTATGCTTTCGATGAGAACTGGTGTGGACACATGTGATTATGAGGGCTTGCACCGGCTAGATTGGAACTTGGAAAGACATGAGATCAGAGATACCTGGTGGTGTTGCGTGAGCTGACCTAAGAATGGAGCTATCACAGCCTAAAGAACAGCGTGAAACTTTGCAAATCCAGTTGCCTCTGAGGCGTGATATCACATGTATTTGGTGGGTCTTGGAGCGCCTTTTCCCTTCCTGTCGATGGATTTTTCGATTGCCCGAGATAGATGTGACAACCGGGGCAAGCTAAAGCCGAAACAGGCGCCCGACAAAAGTTGATTCCATTTTAGCTTTCCCTTCATTGCAGATGAGGATTATGGGGTTCATCATGCGGAGGGAGTATGTTTTGGGGAGAGGGCATGCAGTTGAAGTAAAAGCTGTCAGCCATGCAGTCTGCATCGTCGTGAACAGGAGGTGCGGAAGGGGCGGACGTGTTACGGGAGCTGCTAAAGCTTTCGTGCACAAAGCGGTGTACGTGGATAGCGCCCTTTCTTCATTCCCACTTAATTTCATTGATGTCTTCTGAACCCGGGCTTTAAGTATCTAGTCCACCTGGAGTATGCAGTTGTCGTGCTCAGCTCCGAAAAGTGTGAAAAAACGCGGGTGTTTTTGGATGCACTGACTAAAGTCATCCTGTCCTCTGTTGTGCATTTTGTATCCACCTGTTTTCACGTTACCATGCTGATGTTTGGTACCAACAAGTGGGTGGCGTACCGTTGGGTCTGTTCATAAGGTTACAGTCAGAATAAAGCGTGAGTTTGTCTTTAGTTGCACGTAACGGAACAATAGGGCAATAGGGCACAGTCAGTAGATGGAAGAGAATATTTTCGGGTGTACTACCAGACTACTTATCGCAGTGCCATGCCATCATTTCACTGAAATGCTTCGGTTCTGGCTTCTCAATGGCTTAAACTGATGGCATATTAAGGCGCCTGTAAACGGCTGTAAGAAGCAAGCTTTGACAGAAGCCATTCTTAAGCACAATGCTTGTAGCATTCCGCAAAATACAAATGGTGTCTCAATTTCTCCCTTGGGAACGCGTGGACATTAGTACAAAGCGGGTGATACCAGCGAATTTAGTAGAGGCACGACATTAAATCGAATTGTCTCTTGGGCTTAAGGTTGTACCGTTAGAAACCAACACGAGAACAGCCCTACCTCGAACTCCACAATATTCTTTTGACAAGATGTCACAGTCACATAACTTGGTTAGCTTGGAACCTGTTGTTTCAAAGGGAACAGAACCGTCTAAAGCCAATCCCGCTATCCCTCTTTTTGTCCTGGCGGACTTCCAACAGTGATCCTTCACAGACTATCTGAGCAAATATACTGGCTACTGAAACTTTGATCCTCGGATGTTCGGGGCCAGATACACACTTCAATTCTTGAGGACAATTGGTCCGGTGCCTCCATGAGTATCTCATAGGCGATGAAAAAAGTACTTAATGCACTATCAAACCACGCATTAGCCTCTTTATTAACCCTTCTCAACTAATTATAAAAGCATCGGCCACCTAGATTTGACAAAGACTCGAAGAAATTTCATTTAGAGCTTCTGTTTAAGAACGCCCTCTGCAGTCTATTTTAGAACATCAATCTTGTTCGAGCAGTTTGACCGTCATCTTGGTTATGAGCCGAACAGTTTCACTTAAATTAGCTGACGGTTTTCAGTTCTTAAAACTGCGAGCATGCAGTATTTAACCCCAAGGCAGAGGTCACTTCGAGCACCCGTCAAGACAAAACGCATGATCACCCAACAGCTTGATGCAACCATCACCATCTGCACACCTGACCGTCATATTGTCATGCCCGAAATTAAACTGAAATCAGGTTGAGTGAAGCAAATTACGTTTTTTCCAATACCTTTCCTTAAACCTCAGACCAATTGGATAGACTGATTTGTTCGCAAACTGGGTAAAACACCCACGAAAGGAAAAGTGAGCCGGAATCCCCATAATGCACCGTACCGAAACCCCAAGCACGCTGCTCAACCCTGGCCAAAACTCAATCCCATGAAAACATCCCAGAGGGAATATACAAGGCCGAAAAAATTCGGGTTCAACGAGAAGACAAATCCTCCTAACCAAACTATCTTAGATGTTAGTCATCCCACTAACCAGTAAACAGGAATATCTAACTGACCCAGCAGTCAGGTCGACTAGGTCTAGAAAATCTCACGGATTGGCTCCCTGGCTTCATTACAACCACTAACCAGTAAACAGGAATATCTAACTGACCCAGCAGTCAGGTCGACTAGGTCTAGAAAATCTCACGGATTGGCTCCCTGGCTTCATTACAACCCAGTCAGCATGCTTGCCTATTCACTTGACCTGATAAAGCTTCTGTTTGGAAACGAAACGTCGCCCTGCAATTAATCCACCGATTGTACACCACGATTGACACAGATATAAGTCCACGCACGATATTGTTTTGCTAGGGTACAAACGAGTTTGCGCCTACTCTAAGACCTAAAACCCTCCTTAAACCGCCGCACACCAGTGTACTGCTCGTAACACTGAGACTACCGTAATGAATAGCGGGTTTCCTGAAAATTTTTCCAATCCACTCCAAGTGCACTTTTTTGAAAGTTCAATTTTATAAAGCCTGACTTACCTCAGCATGTCTGCACCATGACTACCGGAGGAGATTTCTCGCCTTTAAAAATGCACTCAAACAGACCTCACGTTTCTGACCTGCATCGCATGAAGCCAGGGCTGACATGAAGTAAAACTGTGCATCGCTATGGCCAAATAGGTGTCATCATCACTGGGTATTTGGCAGTATGTTGAAGATGAATTTTGTAAGGTGCTGACCAAATCCTACGTCATGACCAATAGTCAAGTCCCGTCGAGTAGCAGAATTTTTGCGTCCTACTGAGGTAGATAACATGCTTTTTATTTTTGGAAAGCTGTATGAACATGGCCGCGTTGCTTTATTGTGATTTATATGTGGCCGTTTTAGCCACAGTTACTTCTCCCGCCCTATACCAAGGGCTGTCAACACTGGTGACATACAGAGCAATAATGAACTTCGTTAATTTCTTTAATTGGACCTCACCATGAATCTGTAGGTATAAACTGGACACCTGCCCTGAGGCGATTGGCACTAGGATCTCACAACCGACAATGTGCGATGGAATTTGCTAGTTTGTGCCTCCCTATGAATCGTTTGGTCACTGCATGTATGACGTGTGGATGGTGTAGAATTAAGACGTTTGTGATGTATAAGGTTTCATCACGTGTGCTACGTCAGAGCTCAGTTTGAAGGATTTGTGGAGACTTACAAAGAACAAGATGTCCGGAAGCACATTTTTCACAGGCTATCCTCAATAGCAGTCGACATACATTCGACTGCGTGATTCACTTCGATATATCTGCAAAGCAGACACCCACCGGGATATGAGCATGCAACTTTACCCATAAATTAGGACTACCTCGGGGAACCGACCTTCATTTCGCCTGAAATTTCAGTGGGCATGATGTACATATCACTGTCGCAGGTGAGAAATTCATTATAAAGACGGCTATGCTCTGCAAGTCCTGACAAAAAATACCACAGGAAAAATCCACTAACACATTCACTCACTCGCACCTCAGCGAAATTTCCTTCAGCCTGACCGGTGTAAGATTAGATGCACGAGTTTACAGAGAGGTAGCTCTCGGTGCAAACCTCTAAAAGTTCTCAGCTGTTTGAAACCCATGATGGTATCTACGGGAATATTTCATACAGCTGTCTTGCTTGCTCCCGTTTTTAGAATCCGAAAGCTACTGGATACATCAGATATTCTATTTACGTATGCACTGCCTATGTTATCCATCCGTCGAAATTGGTAACCAAACAACGTCTACCAAATCGAGGAAATCTCTATTTCCGTGTTTCAAGCCCAAGCAGCCAGGTGTAGAGAGATTGCACAAATGGATGGATTGTTTAACCTTAGAATTGATGCTAAAATCAACGAGCGAGGTCCTAATTTGCATTAGACACCTAGTCGTGCAGTTGCAGTCGATCGACCATGCCTACCGCTGGCGCCCGCGGAGTTGTCAAACACATCATCACTGTCGTTATGGTAAAAGGCCTTCCTCGCTATGTGTAGTGCACAAATAGATGGATTGTTTAACCTCAGAATTGATGCTAAAATCAACGAGCGAGGTCCTAATTTGCATTAGACACCTAGTCGTGCAGTTGCAGTCGATCGACCATGCCTACCGCTGGCGCCCGCGGAGTTGTCAAACACATCATCACTGTCGTTATGGTAAAAGGCCTTCCTCGCTATGTGTAGAAGGCTAACAGGCACATCCACCCCAAGTGCGACCTGCAATGGGCATCCTCCATTGCTGGTGTCATTTTCCGAATATGCACCCCCTATGCCATCAAGAGATCTGCAAAAATTGTGTGCTTTGTTGTGGATTTTGACCGATTCGCAGAAAATTAGGCCGCGATTTATTGTCAGCCGTTTGCGTTTCAGACATTCTGCTCGGCTTTGAAGGCAGTAGCCTTGAATCTCAACACGTTTGCACATGTTCTATGTCATGCATTTGTATCATATGTCGATGACAATTTCATCCCATCCCCGAATTAATTAGTGTTCCACAGTCAGTTTTAGGGGATACCCTGACGTTGTGATAGGGGTAGCGTGTATCTGTGACCGCGCGGACTATGCTGGCCGAACTAGATTCCGCAGGGTTTATTCATAGGAAGAATGACAAACGATGGTAACCAAACCTGGTTTACTGAATGCTGACTTTCAACTGTGGCATTAGGCATGTTTACTTTCTGAAGATGGCACTTAAATGTGCAAGTTAACGCAGGCATCGGCGTTTTGGATCTCCTATTCATTGGTATAAACGGCTATTCATTTTTTTAATTGCCGTAGAGCTCAGCTGCAGTCGTTAACACCACCATGATAAAAAATGCTATGGTGGATACCGAGGCCAAAATGCTGTACAGATAAAAATATGTAACAGATGTATCGTGCATTGCGTGCAGTGCTGCATCCAAGAATTCATAGAGATCCCTTGGACAATGATCAATTTCATCATATCATGTCATGTGGCACTTCTCCGGCGTTTCTAATTGCTTTCTTCTGTGAACGGTGGTTAGGTACGCGTAATGCATGTTTTAATTACATCCACCTAACAAATTTAGTCTGATAATTTAATGAATAAAATTCACTAGCAGGCAACAGTGTGTTCAATAGTTTATTGTTGTGGCGGCGCCTCTAATTAGAGGTTTAAAAACCCCTAGTCTTCTAATACAACAACACAAATCTCACGACCGTAAAGTAAAGCCGGTTCTACAGATGACTCGTATAGTTCTCCTTTGTGTTTAGCTCTACTGGTTGCAACAAATGAGCATGGTTTTTCAACGCGGGCATTGCAGCATCAGTGTTTGACGCCGGTCCATCATCGTTGAAGAACCCTTAAAAGTGTTGACGTATTACAACGTAAAAAATCTCATCTCGGCACTAGATAATCGCATCCCAAAGTGCTTGAAAGAAGCCAGCAGAGGCACCAAAACACAACAAGTGGTTGACTCAATTACGGGCAGCAGAATAACTAACAAGGCCGTTCTTAGTGTCACTGTCACCAAGAAAGCAACTTTAAATTTAGTCGTTGCAACCGTAAGATAACCCACTGGCGGCGCTCAAGAAATCCGCAATTGCTAACACGTTCCATTCAGAATTGACACAAAATGATTGTGGTCTACGAAAAAGAGGCAACGAAGGTACGATACGTCAAATATGCCGCGTCCTACACCAAAAGTTGTTTCACAATTTTGATATTTAGGCATGCCTGCGGGACAAAGTAAAGGACCATGGTTGCGGAGATTCACATATATATAATTACCAAGGTCGATTTGGACTGATAGATTAGGCCGTGATACATAGGTAATGTCTCGTGATTGACGGTGCGAGTAAATTTGACGTCAAAATTAGCTTCGTTTTGATTAACTGGTTTTTCTACTTTCATCACTGTTACGGCCTCTGGCTTTGAAAGGCCAGCAGGCTTGCGCAGCGTGCGCAATTCTACCTGCGAAAAACTACACTGTCTACTGATTAGTTGTACTTACCTGAATCTAGTTGTTGTTTCCTGGGGTGCCTGTATGAGCCAGAATTGCGAGTTTCCTTTAAAGATTGGTTACGACAAAACGGGTGTCGTAAACAAGAGCCGGATAGATTCTTGTGATCCAACTATTCTATTTCGTCATACTAGGCAAGCTGAACGGACTCGAACATGATCCAGGTATCTAGCTGAGTGTAATAATATTTGAAACCTACACATGCATTATCTCGAAATTTGACGGTGCAGTTCATGGTCAAAATGTGCAGTATTTTGTACCTCCGATTTGCTAATGAACCAATATTCATATCTGAGTACACACTGCTGTGTGATTTCGGAATTTCGGTCACTTGAACATGCATCCGTAACGAAAATATCACCGAAACACACAGTTAAACTAGATTTACTTCGTAAAGAGCCCGCAGATTGAAATTAATTCATTTTCCACCTGGTGAGCGGCTGTGTTCGCCATTGTGGCCGATTCTCAAAGGCACGTCCAAAGGTTTTCTAAAACCGTGGCATTTCACCGGATTTATTCGAAACTCTAACATACCTACAAACAGTCACAAATTCTTCGAAAGCATTTGAACACACTCGAGTCCAACTTTGGGGGCAAAACTCATTCTTCGCGGCTGCCACCACTCAGCGTGATCGGCCCACAGAGACGGTGGGGGATTGTTTGAAAAGGATACTTCTTATCCTTTTTCCCATTGATTTCGGAAATGCTTTGCAGAAAAGCGTACAATACTAACCTAAGTTTTTGTCCTGGCAAACCCAAAAAGTGGCGGCAATTTGCTACTTTGAACGGAAAATTATTCTACTGCTACATTAGTCACCATTCCACAAAAAGCCAAGGCAGCAGAATCCATTACATTTAACAAGTATAGTGGATAATTTGTGATAGTCAGTATACACAGTACTGAGTGACAGGCGAGGTTTTGTTCTCGCACAGCCACCCTGTAAACGAGTTCTCCTTGACGGACTTTAGTCAGCCAACGCCTCATACATGACGAACTGAAGAAGCGCAATGCCCTTCTGAAGTAGAAAACTCCGTCATAGGAGGTGCTGTAATACGTCGCAGATGCGTTTAGGGGGGTATTAGTCACCCGAAATGTCTATAACCACCGTATCAAGCGATAATTTCCATTGTCAACCATTGTGTGGCCTACTTGATATGATCGGGTGGGCAACGTGTTGTCGGTTTCGTACTGACCCCACAAACATGGCCTCGTGGTGGTGGTTGTAGTGTGGTCGAGTACCGATATGAGAATGAGTGGCAGGCATAGGCCATTGGATTAGCACATGCTGCACAGTAAAGACAGTGAATAAGCGATAAGCATATGTGTGGGTTTACAGGTTACTATAGCTAGCCAAGGTAAGCGTCGAAGTGCAGGGATATGATAATGAAGGCCCAATTTTAAATGAACGTTCAGGCAATTTCGCTTGTCTCTCCGGAAGAACCGCTTTAACAGCTATAATTTCTGCCGGAAGGTACCTACCACCATGGTAGTTGCAATGCATAAGCAGTGTTGGAAAGCGCTTCTTTAATCTCCTGAACGTTCGGTTATATCTGGCAACTGGGAGAGTTCATAGAGATGCATAAACGCAACAATTTTGCACAATGCATCATATATCCTTCAGTTATTACACCCAAGGAAAGTCGAGATTCCCAGGGTCGTGCAAAAATCCTGTTGTCTAAATCAGCTCATCTGTTACGTTGCACGATTATATTGGGTCCAAAAGGTATACCCACGTGGATAGAATTCGCATTGGCAACAGCTCAAAAACTGGCTTCGAATATCAGGAAACCCACTAGACAGTAATGTATGATGTAATTAAGTAAGGTTATTTGATAGTCCATAAATGCGAAGGACGAACACGAAGATATCTTTGGCCCAATATCTTGGGCCGCTAAATTAAACTAAGGTTTTCAACAAAGGAGTTAAGAGTCAAGTCAAGCATGTTTATGTCCTCTGCGTTTTTCTGCAAATTCTCCGCAACGTTGGTTTGTTTGCGCGGGCGGAGCTTCAAGGTCAACAAGTATCTCAATTTGGAGACCCGCGCCCAATAAAGTAAGATATTGCGGCTTGTTGTAAAATGTGAATTGTTCGCAATGGACGAAAGTTTCAGGCAGTTTTGCAGCTATAATAGTTTGTGAAACTTGCTAAAGCTCACAGTGTACTCGTTGACGCAAATTATGAGGGAGTGTCACTCTTGTGACTAAATCATGTCTTGTATCCTTTGTTTGACTGCATTAGTGCATATGTTCTGATCGCCATAATACGACTCAGAAGATATATACACTACTTACAAGCCTGAAGACCGTCACCGCACAGCGGGCAAGTTCCACCATCACAAAGGACGGCGTGATGCGCTGGGCGATCCGTTGCACACCGATGGTAATTGCGACTAGTCTGGGGGTCACCAAGCTAGCAAAAGCAAACAGTCTTTGTCCTTAGACCGCCGTGTTGGTTGCTTGACCACCGACAGCAGTTCGTCTTTCACAGACGTTGAGCCTAGGCGCAGCAAGATTTATCCTTGGAAAATCCACTGCCCTGTGACGTTTGTGAACTTCCTGGATTCCAGCACCTGAAGTTAATCGACCACACGGTTAACTGTTTATGCGGACCATCGACAGGTGATAGCAATGGCTTGGAAACGATTAAGGGCGATATGCCTTGCCCCAGAATTTCGGTATCAGACAACCAATGGTAATGGGTATCTGCTCCCTGCTGCTCGGAACGGACTGGAACTGAATGCATAGAACTAATGGATCCAGTGAAGCCACATCGCCTGGTGGAAAGAGCACATGAACTCACCAACACAGGTTTCAGCCGTCCCAGTGCAATTGGGTATTTTCGCCAGGAGCTGTAATTTTTTCAATTTAGATTTACCCTACTCTAGTAATTTCAGCACAATGGTAGTGCAACCTTAGGAGTCGTGGCCACAAGCGCCATTAAAACGAGGGAAGACATATACGTAGTTGTTCACAGACCATGTTTAGAGATTAGCCGTCACCCCCAGGCCAAACGTAAAGTCATATACACGCTAAAAATTCCGTAAATCCAGCAACACTTTGGTGTGCCCCCAAGCGCGTACAAACCTGCGACACTAGTTTTTCCTGGTGTACAGCACTCGCATCTAGAACGGCCTTTCCGATCGGTTTTAAAATATCGCACATCGACACGCGTTTTCCCGGTCTGTAGACAGCATTTTTACTCGCGAAGCCACAGCCGCCCTCCTTAAAACCCAAGTATCCCCCGTTCTCTTATATGAACGGGGTCCAGGTAACCTCTGAGTTTGGCGTAGGTGTAGTTAGTGGACGGAAAGGAATAATAACAATAGTTTTAAGAAGTCTTCCCACTTACTAAACCGTGCAACCTCTTTGACCTGCTTAAAGCAACTTGGACCATGTTCCCTCCAACAATAGTTAAAGAAAACTTCCCACTTACTAAACCGTGCAACCTCTTTGACCTGCTTAAAGCAACTTGGACCATGTTCCCTCCAGCTCAGTCCCTGCCCTGGACTACTTATCTGCTCTATTTAATGAGTGGTGCTGCATCTTGCCCAACCCTCACCAACACAAACCAAGCAAAAGTCAGAGTTCTTCATACCTGAGAACGGATTATATGCCTTGCAGCCCATTCACCACAAGAATATAACATTGTGGTATGCCACTGTTTGGCCCGGCAGCTCACGCTGTCATCGTTTAGCCATGGTTCATACGACGTGGCCATCTCCGTTCTGTCCCCATCGTCCCAATGGTAGCTGCTACCTTATCTACTTACGCAACCCGCCTATTACAGCGGCTGTTTGTCGTTTGATTGTCCGAACTGACTGAACTGATCCGCTGGCCTGGCTCTCCCCTGACCAGATAAAATGTCTGGTAGCTGGAGTTCTTCATTAATACACCAGCCGCTATGGTGACTGCTTGGTGGCATACCACCTTGCAGATCAGGTAGTATGCACGAAGGCTGAAAACCTCGTGTGGTGGTGGGTACGTCTTGCAGGGAGAGTCGCCCCGTTGCGTTGCACAACTGTGCGCTCGAAGCCAACCACCTCTCAAGAAGCACGGGTGCTTCGCCCAACGCCGGTGGTTCTGAGCATGGCCTTTAGTCCAGGAAATCAATTAAAGAGCACTGTTATTTTCTGTTTGTTGTTCTGGACTGGGCTCGTCCAGGTTGTCATTTAACTGGCTAGGCTCTAGATACAGGCGGTGAAAAAATGGAAAAAAACTGTCCTTCCGTCTGTTAAAAAAGAAATTCGTGAAATAAACTCAGATGAAATAGTCTGGAGACTCTGTGGTGCCAAAGGCTTGAGTGGATGTGCGGTGCTGTAGCCACTCTGGTCCTAATTGTGGTTGTACCGCACCAAAGCTGACTCAGTTAACCAAACAAATCTCACGCACTTACCTACTGTCCTGGGAGTGCACATATACAATGGGGAATATACGTATACAGAGGCTCCTAACCCTTCGCTACCAGCATTCAAGACCATTGCCCAAAGGCTTTCTATTTTCCATGCAGAGCTTGTTATCTTGAAGCTGATAGCAATGGTTCGGGGACTGGGGACTTTTCCCTCACACCTACTTTCTTTCCTGGCACTGTCCAACTCCTTTAATAAATAACAGGTCAAACGGTTATCCCGGAATTCCACCTCCAGCAGCCCTAATATATTTGATTTACCTAATCACAGCACAAGTCTGCGTGCTTATATCAGCTTTTACTTGATCCCTTGTACTTTAATATCGTTTGTTAGCAAACCCGACGCTTGGACGCTAGTCTACCAAGTACCATCAATATCCTATTCCATATGATCGCTTGTTGTCGTCACCCTAATCGTGGTAAACGTCAAGTTTTTCTATGTATATGAAAACACATTAGCTCATTTGCTTTCTCTTCAAACTAACCATGTTTTACTACTCTCATCCCATCCCCTCATCTTCCCATGTTTGTATCACCTATTGGGTGTTTTCCACTCCACCTGACGTATGATATACAGCCCCAGGATCCCCAAACGGACCAAAAATCCGCGATCCCATTTCGGCTTCTTTCCACATTGTTTCCTCGGCCAGCCTGAAATGAACCCCGCCGCTCAAAGAATCGCACATCTCAGCCCAACGGCGTTAAATGTGACATCCATTAAGGGGTTATCCAGAAAGCGAGGTGTCTGGCCAAGGATGGCACGGCGCTGCCATATGCAGTTTGATAAAACGCCAGCAACTATTCCCTTCCTTCTCTTGACTGTACTCTCTTTCCCACTTGTTCGAATAACTGCAAATTTGACATAGTCCCCACCTGACCCCAGCTGCCTCAACGATATATTCATTCCAAACTGCTGAAGTTTTCGCTCGAATTCAATCATTCCTGTGTGTATGTGCTTCCCACAAAGTTCAATATCTTTCTTCCAATTCGTGTTCCGGCGCATGTGCTGCCATCATCTCACTCTCGCAAATAACCTTTATGCCTGACTCCACAACAGCGACACAAGTGAGTCATCACAGTTTCGCTATGCACCACGTTTCTGTGATTCCTGTCAACACTCGTGCGCTTTGCTAATCCCTCCACTTCGTCATCCCCACTTACACTTTGTGACCGTGGCCATGAGCCCAGCAGTTCAATGTCAAGAAGCCTTGACGGTGGTTTTGGGTTTTAGTTCAACATGGCCGAATCGATAACGCCAACTCTGCTGCTCCACCTGATCCGATGTTCTGGTTCCTCAGTTTTCACCGTCACACCTCTTGTGCTGCCCCCGTCGCTTTGTTTTTGCCAGTCACCTTCAAATCCTTACTGTCCGATCTGCGGAGCCTTATATGCACTTGCGAAATTTCTCTGAAATCACAGTCGGGAGGAGTAAAACTTTAACATGTTTCAGAATTTGATTATATTTGTTCGAATGTTTGAAATTTCGTCCTGTAGCTGCAGGTTTATTGGAAGTTGTTAAAACGGACGGAAGGCCGAATATTGGCGCAACATTCATGTTTTGGACGGCTAAATGGCTTAGCGCGTTTTGTCCGTGAGGGCGGAGTGTGATTTTGTGTGGAGGTAAGCCCATCTACGTCTTTCTCCTCCCATGCAATTCAAACCGCTGTGAGGGAGAGTACGTGATCAAGCATTTCGCAGTTTTCATCCGCATAAACTCTGAAAAGAGCGGTAATTTGCTAATTCTGTATGAAAAACGTTCTACTGTTGCGGCAGGCATGCTTGCATATGAATTCAAGGCAGCGGAACTCGTCGCAACTAGTAAGTTTATCGTTATTCGTTCATAACCAGTAGCACATGATGTACCGGGTGATCAGCCAGATTTCATGTTCGTTGGTGCAATGACGACCTGACGGTTGCTAGATACTGCCTAGAGTACATTAACTTACTTGGCAAGTTTATTTTTAACAGACTCCTTCAGCGGTCACCCGAAAAGTGATGAATCGGAGCAGTGTAGTTCCGCGGTGTGTGGTCCGTCGTCGAAGGTTCGCCAATGCATTGCAGATCATTTTGGGGAGTTGCTGACTATCCAAGGTGTTTACAGCCATCGCGTCAAGTGCCGACCCCCATTGTTAAGTAGTTCGGTATTTATGTTTTCTTCACTCCATAGCTAACATGTCATTGATCATAGCCAAGCCTCGAAAATGTGGCAACGTACTGTTTGTTGAATAAAAGGGTGGTGGCTTTAGCAAACTCCGCTTTTTTGTGCACCGCAGATCAAGAAGTTTTCCGGATGTAGTGGTCGCAGGGGCTAAGCACAGGGCGAATCGTCCCGGGTAAAAAAGTTTGGGGTCTCTGACGTTCACTGTGAAGGTTCGAGCAGTGAACGTTCTCTGTGGTGGATGGCATGAGCATCATGGAACCCGCGATGAATAACATTGTCGGAAGCGAACATTTTGTGCCCTTGCGCAAGCTGTTCTGCCTGTTCAAGGACATGTTGGGTGAGCAAAGATTAGTCAAGAAGTTCGTCATGGACAAGAGGCGTCGCAGATGCCGAAGCTGTGTTCGGCTGAGACATAATGCCGTGCCATTTTAATGCACGCCAAGCTGACTGGAAGCGCGTACGTTTTATTGCATAGCTGTAAATTTTGCAGACCATTTCCAACCGCAACCGGCACACAGTCCATCGCGTCGTCTGCTTTGTTAACGCGGCTGAGTAAGGACTTTAATCACATAGATTTTACCATGATTTACAAATTATGGGGTGAACTGACTCCGGTTTCGTCTCCTGCTTGTATGCTCACTAATTGTAGATCACTCGAAGGAGGGACCTTCATGAACGGCACGGGTGTTTACAGTTCGGGAGTGACCGATAACTGCCTACAAAACGCAAGCAGGTATTTGAATAGGCACGTGCATCACACCGAAAACTTGGAGCAGGCCATCCTGAAGGTCTCTGGACACAGCGAGTCGCTCATGCAAGAGTATGAGATGCATACCGCTCATCACTTTGGCCGCCTAGAACTTTGCGACGTGAACAGCTAAGTACTGTGTGGTTTCATTGGTGAGGAGGTATGCCACCAATCAAGACCCCAGGCACAGTGGCAAGTGCGCGGTAAATCTGATGTATCCTCAGATGTATCGCTGAAGGATGAGAAGACCGTTGGCAGTGACATTTAGTTTATGATACAAACCTCAAAATCTTCTCAAATGTCTAGCACCTCGGCTGATCTCTGCAAATGCATCTTCTGTCAGTCCATGTGGCTAGTTGCGCTTGTTCTCAAACTTAAAACCATACCAATCTTCAGTCATATTTTTGCGGCTCACCAAATTTCCTTGCCCACTGAAGCAACCGTTTCCCCTACGGATAAAGTCTAGTGGAATACTCTCCGAGCATCGCTGATGTATCTGATTGGCTGCGCATTCGACACAATGCATTTCTCTGCAAAACCCCTGTGGGTGAAATAAAATATTTAACGTCACTATGTTGCACTTCTTTGCATATGTGCTCAGTCCGAAAATCCGCCTCATCTGCCATCACTCGTTTGCGATTTGTTTTAATCGATCTACACTCGTTTGGATTTGTTTTAATCGATCTATTTTGAAAATTATTGGTGCACATTCGGCTTTGAACTCCGTGTGCTATGGCTTTGAAAGTGGCTCCACAATCGTTTGTTGAAAAATTTGTGGGTGTATCGTTTCCATACTTCACGGCATTCGAGAAGGCCTTAAATCAATACATGAAGGATAACTTTGTGCGTTCATCCAGGAATCGAAGCACCAACGCTGTTTTGCGTTACGAATGGGTGTACTACAAATGCAGCAGCTGCCCTCCAAGGCATAATGTCATTACCATTTACATAATTCTC
>NW_008751685.1:2193375-2197828 GCF_000715545.1 Opisthorchis viverrini | reverse complement strand
TTTCCCCTCCCCGTAAAAATCACGACACACAATGGTGAATCATCTGACACCGACTGTCTACCGTCCGATAAAGTAGCAACAAGTCATGTGCTGACACCCACACACCCGCGAGCGTCTCTACATGTAAGATAACACCACAGCAACACGGCACAACTCAACAGAGTTCGCACGTCTCCCAGATCGGAGCAGAGCCGCTCAGGACTTCACGGGGCTTAACTCACGGATATTCAGGAATACGTGTGGCTGCTACAACAGCGAAGATGACTCGAAACCTGCATCCGGACTTACAACAGGATTTATCAACCTGTAACTGCAAAACGATAAGTCCCTTGTTTGCATATATACATGTTGTAATAATTTTACTCAACAAGGAGACATTGTTAGTGCTCCCCGTTTTCTTGTTCATACAAGTAGTTTTCGGGTTCCAGTATAGCATTAACAGAAGACAACTAGTCGCTCACGCAACCTGGACGCATGCTCTGGATTGAGGGAGGTGTTCGTGGCCAGAGCAATTGCGCCAGTCACGTTGATGTAACTTTTGCATGCCGTGGACTGGGTTGACAGAGCAGGGAAAGGCGTGCTGGCTTTGGGTGGTGGTGTTGATTCTTTTCTTTTATTCTTATGTTGCACCACGCGATTCCTCATTTGGCGTTATCTCGCTTTTGTGCCTCTACCATCTTTCATGCTTTTGACCTGAACGTGAACCGTTTTTAAACTTGTCAATGCACGTGTTATTTAAACTTACATGTGGTTTCCTCAGCTTGTAAATACGCTACCTTGAGCCGTTGTGGACTCTGGTGTCTGGTAGGAGGTATCATTCCCTAAGCCCTTTTGTAGAAGCCGGCGAAATCACAAAATCTAAGGTTTCCGTGGTTTTATTGTCTTATTACCTTAATTCTTGCATGGCATTTGTGGATAAACATCTATTTGAACGGTTTGGCCTTTGAGGATTCGCGTGTAACTCAGCGTGGTTCGATGGATTGTTGGAAACAATATATCCGTATTGTTTGATTCTCCTAACGATAAACCCAATAATTACAACGGTACTATCAAGTGATCGGTGTACCGATGAAGGTCAAAGCCTGCGGTGCACTTGTTGTAGCGTACGCTGGCCGTCACGGAACAATGTAAAACAGTTACCAGCCGAGACAATTTGGCCGTCATTGATATATGAATTCCGTACCCGTGGTGGAAGTTATGTGCATTCAAACAACCTTCAAAAAACCGCTCTCATATGGGGAAAATTTCAGCGTTTGGATAAACATCACGAAATGCTAAAATTCATGCTAAAGACTTTTCTGTCCAGTCTACGATGTCAGAAAATTTTAGGGTGTGTCCAGAGATAGGCGTCGTTGCCCCAGAGAACGCCGCTCAGTATTTGTACAATGGAATTGATTCCTGGAAAGCTACGACACTTTCAGGATTGCCGCTTCATAGTGCAGAATGAATATCCATAATGAATTATCCTGCAAATTATCTACAAGTGACCGAAACGCTCAGGCCGTCATCTAACACCCAATGTGAATACGTTGCCTAATGTAACGAGGTTTTGCGACTTGTGGAAAATGGTGAATTGCTAACAGTGGACGGTACTTGAAAATCGTTTCGCAGCTAAAACATTCTCTGAACTTTCCAGGAAATACATAACCTTTATGAATACAGAATATGCCGAGTACCACCCCTGTAAATAATTTTCTTATTTATACTTGACGGCGCGCCCTCGACGCACAATGTATTTTTCTGAAAAACGCTAATGGATTAAATAAAAAATATAACGTCGAAATGTTCCACTTTTTGCATACGTGCTCGGTCCAAAAATCATCCTCATCTACCGTCACTTTTTTGCGATTTGTTTTAATTGATCTCCTTCCAAAACTTTGTGCACATTCGGCCTTGAGGTTTGTGAGCTCTGTCTTTAGAGGTGGCATTTGAGAAGTCCTTAAATCAATACATGGATGATAACATTGTGGTATTTTTGTGGTCATATAGTAATCGAGGCACCACCGCTGTTTTGCGCTACGAATGGGTGTACCACAAATGCAGCAGGCGCCCGCCAAGACCAGCGGAAAGCCGGAGAATCCGAAGAAGCTAGTGAGCCGTGTGTATTTTCTAATAAAAACGTACGTGAGGCACCAGACATCCAGTGCGGTTTTGTCTACGAAGGCAAAGGAATCAACTGGTGGTCACCCCTTGTTTTCCTGAACACAATCACAGGTTGTCGAATTTTCTGTACGACCGGCTCCCAGTTGATCGACGGCCAACAGAAGACGAGTTAGACACCTGCAAACCCCTCCTGAAATATGGAACGCCCTCATGTGGAGTGCGGCAGGTTGTGGCGGATGAATTCGGCAAGATTCTTATCCCTCAGGATATATATGCAGGTACTGCCGGAAGTGTCCACCGGCTATGTTAAGTAGGGGCCGTATAGTTGGGTTTTAATGTGGCAGATGATATGCCTTCGGTCCTGGTAAAACTTTGAAAGACCGGACTTCTCCTTGTGTGCCAGTCAGAGGAAGGTCATTATAGCCATGTATGCCTCCCCCGAAGGCATCAGATGGCGTTGTTCCGACGCTTTCCAGATGTAGTGAATGTAGACGGAACGCATGCAACAAACCGCCCTGGGTGAGTTTTTTAAAGCATCTAATATTTGGCACGTAGATATAAACTGTACATCTTGAATACTGACGGCATGGGAACCGGGTGTCCGGATATGTATGCATTCGTAGGGGGCGAGCAAATCGCTCCCATGCGTAAGTCGCTCAACTTATTCAAGGAAATGATAGGCGAAACTTATCCAGTTAAGACCTTTGTAACGGATAAGTTGGCGGCGCAAATGCGTGCAGCAAGAGCAGTGTTCAGGAAGCACGTTATACTTTGCTACTTTCATGTCATCAAAGCCATCAGGAAGCACTACGTATCATGGACATATTCTGAGAATGACCCGCACATATTTCTCGCATGGCTCGCCTGGACAACGTTGTACAGCAAGTTTTTTGTTCATCGTATTACAAGCACACAGATTCCGGCAAGACCTGCAGCGTTTTGCGCCGCACCGATCCACGGTTTGTTTCCTTTGTTACGGCCCGCTGGTTGAACATCACCTGATCACAACTGATTGGAGAATGCGAACGGCCGCCTCAAAGACCGGGTGCATCACTCCAACACGTTGGAGCATGCAATTCAAAGGGTGTCCCGGCACGCCGAGTGGCTCATGCGTGAGTTCGACATACGACATACAACTGCGACAGGCGGAAATCCTGGGGGTGACGCTCACGTTCTGAACGTGGTGTATCGAATGACGACATATCCATGCTCTCTTGTGTTGACGCACTTGGGTCTGTGACCGCCGCAGCTGCCTTATGAAAGTGTTGGAACAAACAAGGAGAGATCGAGATACACAATTAACTTATAGTTTGTAGTGCAAACACCCATATGCTCACAGACTGTCGACACCTGTCCTGGAGAATGCGCATGCTCTTTCTACCGGGCGATGTGGCTCTCCTGCGTACACCGTTCTCCGTATTTCGAGATCTGTCCGTTCCGAGCAATAAGAACTATTCGTCATGGATTGTTCTCAGCTCGCTTCCCAATCCACATACGATGGCTGTTGGATCACAACCTACCGGAAAAAGGTGCACCCCTTACACTTGTTCCCAAAACACCCCCGACATCTTTCGACGGTCTTCGTAAACAACTGAATCGGGTGATGAATAAGCTTCAGAGGCTGGAACCCAGGAGGGCCACCGCCATATTTAAGTGGTTGATTGTTCAGGGACAAATCCTGCTGCGTCAAGCCTTAAAGTCTGCAACCTACGACCTGCCGTTGGTGGTCGAGGACAGTGCACCTCAACCCAGATGGCGGTCTAGAAACGCTGACTTGGGGTTCTGTGCGCTCTGCGACCGGCCCGCTACTCTGGTGTGCAACGGATCGCGTTTCGATAACGCCGACTGTTGTGATAGTGAACTTTGCCCGCTGTGTGGTGGTGCTCTTCAGGTTTGTCCCAAAAGTGAGTCCACATGAAAATGAATAGCTTTTGGTTCTTAACTCCGGGCCCATCCAGTAACCGCAAAGGTTTGCTTGCTACCCGGTCCGCAAAGAGGGCGTCTTATAATGTTGACCTGAATCGACGCACAGAGTCCCAGCACAGTGTGTCCCGGAAGTCTGTGCGCGTCCATGTTTTCGATTCCTGAGGGGAACTACTCGACAGCTGTGGGTAAATGTCTGACAACTACGACTAACCTTTTCTCCGTACCGATGGATGAATTAGTTAGGCATCGTGTACCCCTAGCCGCATGTTAGTGATGTGCGTCGGTTAAGATCGTTCAACTAACCGGTATTATTGACGTAGGCTCAATGTGGCTAGTTAGTTAGGCATCGTGTAACCCTAGCCGCATGTTAGTGGTGTGCGTCGGTTAAGATCGTTCAGCTGTCTGGCATTATCGACGTAGGCTC
>NW_008751685.1:2175322-2192167 GCF_000715545.1 Opisthorchis viverrini | reverse complement strand
ACTACCCCTAGAGGCCATTTCTCACGAGGCAGGTCCTCACCAGAAACCAGAACTAAGTCCCCTCGTTTCAATTCTTGAGTTGCTCCGAGCCACTTGGTACGCATCTGCAACGTTGGCAGATATTCCCTTATCCAACGACGCCAGAATACGCCAGCGAGATAATTGACCTGTTTCCGACCGGCATGATATCGCAAAGCCAAACCGCCGCGACCGGGCACCGCAGGACAGCACTGCATCAGCAACAAACTGTTTGGAGTAAGCGGCTCCGGACGGTTGGAATGTTAATGAGACCCCACGCATTTCATGTAAGTCTCGTATTTCTTGAGTGGTACAGTAAGCTGGCGCGCGAAATAACCGCTGAAGATGGCATTGTGTGAACAGGCGTCTGCGACAACATATCCCCTGAAGTGCACTTTGAGGTCAGTGTCTCTACCAGCTTGTCCGCCGCCCGCCTTATGGTGATATTTCGATAATCTAAATGATACCTTCCTCTCATTTCAGGACGTCAACGGCCAAATGACTAATTCTCACGGAGAAGATCATGTGCCTTCCGAGAGGACGTTTGTACACTTAAAAACGACCAATATATCTCAACATTTCCTGACGTATATTTTGGGCCTTTTCTGCGGTGCAGATGGATGGGTACGCTCCGGCATCGGCCTGCGGGGTACGCTTCTTGGCCGCAGCGTCGTCTAACTGCTAACGCTTCAATCCTCGACCGCAGTTGCCCAAACGCCCCTTAGAACTGTTATTCATTCAAACTGGCTGGTGCCCGGTCTACACTCACACGGTCCTCTAACAAAAGGGAAATTATCCGTGAGCCCTCATCTGCATGACTCTCTGTGTCAGTCTCCATCTCACCCAGAACCAGCTGCCACGGAAATGCGCACCCCTTCTCTGACCCTTGATGACCGTTACGGGGCTGCCCATAAACCGAGGCATGTCAGTGCGATGATGGCATGGCACTGTCATACCCAGTGAGGTGGCCTGATCAGCCGCCCGTGGCCGAACGGTTAAGTGTTCAAACTACTAGCTAGGAGGTCGCGGGTTCGAGACTCTCCGAAGTTTCGTGAGAAGCGCACTGCTGACGATTCCCAATAAGGATGAAAAAGGTGTACAGTGCTTCTCGGCTTTCCAGCATACATTACCTTCACTTACAGGACGAAATGTCCACAAAACTTCTAAATCTCCTCACACTACCAACTTAATTTGCCATGTCCCCCCAATTCGAATTAATCTCCACCTCCACTTTTGTCCGTTGTTAATCTGGCCGATTTACCTAAAACTCAAGGTCACTCATGGCCAGCAATGATTTTCAGTTTTTAGTTCATATCCTGTCACCTGACTGTCTTTGATCTAGTCGAACGTCATGCTCAATTTTCCTAACAAGTTGGGAAATAGCCTATTATTACTATATCATCGGGTATTCCCCACCGTTTATGACATTCTCCTCTTTTTGTGCAATCCGCACCCCCACAAATCTCCCAGTCATGCTCCATTCTGACTGTAAAACTATGATCATGCCAGACGGTATGCCACCTACAAGTTGGGAATAAACCTTATTCTTATTGTTATTACCCCTTGCCGCATGTAAGTCGTGTGCGTCAGTTAGGTTCGTTCGCTGTCCGGTATGATCGACGTAGACTCCGTGTTGCTAATCGATAAACCCCGAGGTCTTGCTAGCATATTTCGCAACCTTTAATGCAAAAATCTGGTTTTTGCCAGCAAGCGTGCACGACCGTGGACTACGGATTTTTAACTGGCAACACAAATCATCGACCAAAATTTCTTTGCACGAATGTATTAGTGCACAGGTGGTGATAGCCATAATACAACTCAGAAGGTATATACACTTATAATAATCTTTACTGTGGTTGATAGTAGTTTACAGAAGCGATTTGCAGCATGTACATAATAAAGGAAATATAGAATGTGGAGCAAGTCAAAAGGGAACCCATCGTATGTGAGAGTCTTTTGGTGAAAACCTGGACAGCGGGAATGTGTTTTGTTCGCAGTATAGCTGGTACACGTGTTCCATAATTGTCCGTGGACTTATAGTGTTTGGCTGGCCCCTTGCTCCCCTGCGCTCGTGCGAGTCCGCGTGTGTTGACTGCGTTGTCTCTTAATATATATAGCAAAGTTTGACGTGTATATAAAACATGAATTGTCCCGATGCGTACAAGACAGGAACTGACTTGTCGTCTGCCAGGGCTGCGGGCGGGACAGCGTTTGTCACGTATTTGTGTGCCTGTGTAGTAGGTAAGTCTCGTGATCTAGTAAACACGCATTTGCTAGACAAATTAGGTGAAGTTGGTTGAGGTACATTGCATCTCAAAATGCCACGTAGATTCTAGAATAATCAGGGAATTGTTTCGGGTGGAAAACTACCTGGAAGTTTCTTCCAGATGAGTCAACGTTTTCCACAATTCGCGATTTTTTATTACATCAGGCAACGTATTCACAGTCGGTGGTGTTTATTGACCTTGAGGATTCGCTCACCTAAACTAATTGCCATGTTAGATGGTTTTCAATATTAGAGGAACATATACATTATACATAGACATTCCACACTATGAAGTGGCAAGCCTAAAAATGCCGCAGCTTTTGAGAAATCAATCCCATTGTGCGAATGCCGAGCGGCATACACGACTGCATGAATACCGAATATGTGTAAACATGCATCCAGGACAACAGAGTCGCTGGAGGGCATCTTGAAGTAGGTATCTCTGCCAGTTTGTTGGCCGCCTGCCTTAATGTGATATTTCGATAACCTAAATTATATCTTCCTCTCGTTTCAGGAGGTCAACAGTCAAACGAACACTCCTCATGAAGCAGAAAATGCGCCTCTCAGAAGGACATTTGCACACTTCAACCTGACAAATATATCTGAACAATTCACGACGTCCATTTTGAGCCTTTTCTCCGGTGCAGATGGATGGGTGCCCTCCGACATCGTGTAATCATAGCCGCGTGTTAGTCGTATGCGTCATTTAGGTTCATTCAGCTGTCCGGTATGATCTACGTAGGTTCTACGTGGCTGGTTAGTTAGGCATATTGTACCCCTAGGCGCATGTTAGTCGTGTGTGTCAGTTAGGTTCGTTCGGTTTTCCTGTATGATCTACTTAGGTTCTATGTGGCTAGTTAGCTAGGCATAATGTACCCCTAGGCGCTGTTAGTCGCGTGCGTCAGTTAGGTTCGTTCAGCTGTCCGGCATGATTGACGCATGTTCCTTGTTCCTAATCGATAAACCTCGAGATCTTCCTAGCATAATTCGCAAACTATAATAGAAAACTCTGATTTCTGCCAACAAACTTGCTGAGTTTTGGCAAATAATTAACGCGGACTACGGAATTTTAACTGGCAGCAGGAAATTTGATTGCACGAATGCACCTTCGCATATTTTGCATCTTCAAAAGTCATTTAGATTCTAGAATGTTCAGCGAAATTTTTCCGGAGGAAAACTACCTGAAAGTTCTGTTTATTGTAAGTGGGTCAATGTTTTCAACTATTCACGATTTTTTATCATCAAGCAACGTATTCACAGTCGGTGGTGTTTATTGACCTTGAGGATTCGCCCACTTAAACAAATCGTCGGAATAAACGGTTTTTAAGAATACAAGAACATATACATTATACATAGAAATTCTGCACTATGGAGTGGCAAGCCTGAAGATGCCGTGGATTTCGATAAATCAATCCGATTGTTCTAATGGTGAGCGGCATTTTATGTGGTTCTAGAATTCATTTTGAATGCGCGCGCTTTTTGGCTTATGCGGGGCTCATTAATAAGAATGCTGGCTTGCGTATTATTCACCACCTACGGTTTGTTTTCTAGTATAATTTTATTTACATGCCCCCCGTGGGTACTCTCCGGCTCAATCATACTACTTAGGGTAACTTGTCAGTGGGAATTACAGTCGGTGTACACAAAGAGTTGTAAAATTTCTCACTGCAAAATTCTCATGTTTTGGCAAAGTAATTTTCAGTTCATTCCTCTTCTGGTGCTGTATTATACCAAAACATCGGTGCCGATGCGATAGTTCTCCGTCAATTGGTCGTTTGGATTAGACTTGTGGGTTAATCGACGTTTGCTAGATGAGGCTGTTAGCGTCTGCTCTCAATGGCTATAATATCAGTCAATCAGAACAGGACAGCTCAGCTTTAACCCTCGTTTCTGGGCCAAAGTTGCTTTTCGTTAATAGAAACGATCGGAACTTGAAGCTGGTTTGTAAAAGCGGTCAAAGTAATTTTGCTTTGTCCCTTATACATAGCCACCATGCCTTGTCAAATACCTCAGCTGGTGGATTGGCAGTCTAGTGATCAGGATATTCGAAGTACTTATAGGGAGCCTCGCCAAAAACCTGTACTTTTCAGTGTGGAAATAATTGGCACCCCTGTGGAAGGAATCGGCATTGAACTAAGAGTCGGTGAAATGTTCTTTGGCAATTGCGAAGCCTGATTATCGAAGGACGAACACACTCCTTGCCCACTTGGCCCAACTTGGATAGCCGGCACAGATGGCGAAATCACCAGAAAATCTGTGGGACTTCAGCTGTTCTCATCTAGGGCTTGGCAACCTGACAATAACTTAGCTCCCATGCTTTCCTCGGGCAGAAGGGAGTCTAGGCACGGCCTGTTAGGGTTGTTAGTTGCGAATTACGACAGACCCGGCTTGGTTATATACAATCTGCTATTCCCGGAAGTCCAATCAAACACGATGTCCTGAGCTCCACCACTCAATCAAATGTTTACAAAACAGAACACTTGAGGCCGTTTCTAGGTCACCTGATGCTCGGAGAGCAAACCGTTAATATGCATTCTATTCATTCTCCCACCTCCAATTGGATCGGGTTTTTGTGTCAACTGCCCAAAGTGGGGTAGCCTAACCGTAGGGGATGAGATGACCCAGTGGTTAGAGCGCAAATTTACCTACCTAAAGGTCCGTGGTTAGGAACTGACCTCTGCCCCTGGACTTCTCTGCACAAGGTTTTGGAAACCTGGGCAACCAAAGCAACTTCGTGATTCCTTTTGGAGCCATGGCAGCTAGGCGAACGATTTATTTGTCTTTACCCCAAAAACACCCCTTTATGGCTTGGGCAACCATGGATTACCTATGGCAGCTCTTAACCCATCGGTTCTCCCCACCCCTCTCTCTCCACCAATCTAACGATACACTACGATTGGCCTTTCTGTCAATCACGTAGCTATCTCCGTGCTTAAACCTCGCTTTCCCAATTTGTTGGTGTGTATCTTGTCTCTAAAACACGCATATGCGGCGCCAACGGTCGTTGAAACCGAGCAGCTCAGGACCAGTTTTAATATTCCAAGTTTAACCTGGTGTATCTGGCACTGTTGACGGAATGGCTCGTGGTATCTATTGTGTGAGTTACTTTCGGCCCGAAGGCTGAAGTCACCTTAATGGGCTGGATTCCAGTGGTCTTTGTGCTGTGCGGTTGTTTGGTACAATTAAGATAAATGCTGGTCAATGCGGTAAATGTTGTTTTGTATTTGTCATATCAGAGTGAGTTTCTGGGACAGAAAGTTGGGTTCGATCGACACCTATTGCGACTCCTCCGGTCGTCAAGAAGGACGAGTATAGTGATCCTGACAGGCGATACGAACGACCAAGTTAGACGACTAGGCCCGGAAGGCGAACAGTTATGTGGCAGGCTTAAGACAGATACTCAGCATAAGGATAATGGGGTGCGACTGCTCCGCTTGTGTGCCGATCATCGTCTGTTCCTGTTATGCAGAATCCCGCACCGATTCCGACATCGTCGGGCGCTCCTACGGCCATAAAGCCTATTCCGCACGTGATTGGCCAAGGTGACGGGCCACCTGCCGGTCCCAGCCGTAAGGCGAGCTCTCATTGGCCAAAAATCCTTACCCAACAGGCAAAATAACCGAGTATCTGCCAGATGCCGGTTGCCAATGCTGTATCCAGAAAACGCCAGAATCTCTCAAATATTTCCGCCTTCCACGATCTATCTATCTGTACATGTTTTTGATCTGGTGCACCTTTGGTGGTTCTGTTGGCGAGAAACCTGTTTTGGAATGTTCAGACCGAAAACCAGGCTGGGAAAATTCCGTTATTGCAGTTCCTCGTCAACATCAACTTACAGCACAACTTTCGCTCACCTCGAGATACTCGGAGGTCACAGACTGCTCAAGGATATCGAGCTGATCTGACGAGAAATCTACTGGAAGTACAGTCATGCGGATGACGAAGGTTGCTTGGAGATTCAATGGAAGCAAGTTAGAGACGCCAAGCTCTCAGTTTCCAGAACTACTTTCCAAGCCACCGATTTGACAACACTGGATATCAGCAGCATCACGAATCAGCATATATTATTGCTGCCAGAAGAGCCATGTCAACAACATGTGATGGCGCACATAGCTTCTTCAAACACCTGGTAATCAATAGCCTTGAAGACTGACAAAAGACGCTGGTGAATTGCGAAGGCCCATGAGATGGAAGAAACTTCCGCTGAAACAGACGCACCCTGTTTCAGCCGATTTAATCAAACCACCAATGGAAGACATGTCGGGGAAACGAACCTTTAAAGACACGGAACGGCAGCTCATTCCTCCAATTGTTCTCTTGAGCGATGGACTAAACACTACAAAGCTCAACTTGTTTCCTTGAACACAAGTGCTGGAAAAACCCAGAGGGCCGAAATGGAACATCAATACCGACCCATCGTCAAGAACAGAAATCTAGCATGAGCTATCACTCCTTCAACACGGCAAGGCACCCGCACTCAGCAAAGAGGTTGAAGTCCTTATGAACAGTCTGACGGCCATAGTGCAGAATATTTTAGGCGAAAGCAGAAGGCCAGTTAAATTAGGCCTCATCACCATCATTCCACTCTTCAAAGAGGACGTGTTGAGTGGGGGCGAGATGGCTCAGGTGGTTAAAGCACGCTTCTACTGACTGGAAGGTCCGTGGTTCGAACCCAGCCTCTGTCTCCCGACTTCCTGTGTCTAAGCTTGGGTAACCTGGCAGTATTCCAGTCTTTAAGTTTCTTTCGGTGGCATGGCGGCTAGGCACCGAAAGGGTGCTACAGCTGAACGAGTGCAAGAGCTTCATGCAGAAACCACCGTGTCACCAGTCTGGTAGCCGTCCCATCTAAGGTGCTGTGGCATTATTTTGCGCCCTCGGGGAAAGCAGGCCGAGTTTCTGCCAAGCCCAGGATGCCTCGACCATATTTTTACATTAGAACCAGTTCTTGAACAGCGCCACCCATTCAAGCTTCCTCTGTTGTTAGTTTTTCTGGATCTGAAAGCTGCTGTTGGCTTTTGACCGCCAGAAAATTAGGTACTTTCTAACGATCCAAGGCATCCCGGCAAAATTTATATCCCTTTCGATGGCACTGTATGCAGACTCATGTAAACAAATACGACTGTAGGACAAGCTTTCGACTGACTTCCTGACTTCCCGTAGGACAATGCACAGCTGTCCTCTGTCGCTTTTCCACTTAAAACTTGTTATTGATTTGCTGATTGAAATTTATCTGCTTGTCACAAAACCGGGGGTCGAAATGCTCCCGGGATGTTTGCTCACAGGCATTGAGTATGCAGACGATATTGTCCTCCTTGGTTCAGATTCTTCAAAAAAGCAAACCATTTTAAATAACAAATTAATTGCATCTATTAAATGCTTCTACTTTTCGACATGTAGCTGCAGTCAACTCGAAGGAGCCAAGGGATTGAGTTTCTTCCAGGTTGCCCAAGCCTAGACAGGATTATTTGAAAAGCCAGGGTTAGGTTAGACCAAACCTCACGGCCAGCAACTTCGTTCTTCACTGGTTGAGCTATTTCACGCTCATCTTGCGAAGTGTAAGGAGAGCAAAAGGTCCAACAGACTTGATCGTCCAATACACGGGATTAACAGGAAATGGAACGGCGCAGACTGGCAATGCTACTTCTATGTCGTTAAACTCAAAAGCAGGACTAAGAGAAGAGGCCTACTGATGTGGATAACCGACCAAGACTGAGCCGCCCGGTCTTGGTTTAGGTGATTTAAAGGAGTACATACATCAGAACTCATTCCTTCAGACAGGGTCACCGGAAGTTTAGATAACCATGTTGGCGCTGACAGCCACAAAGTGACTGGAAGTGAAGATCATGTAGATCCAAGAAAAATATTGTTGTCGTTTACAGCCTGGGGTTTTCCTATATTAGGCTGGAATACATATAGTCGAGGTAGCTCAGTTAATTGACCGGAAGGTCGATGGTTCGAACCCGACCTCCGCAGTTCTCCTGTCTGGATTTGGGCAACCTGGCAGTATCCCAACCCTCGTGCTTCCTTCGGATGGCATGACAGCTGGGCACCGGAAGGGTGTTACGGCCGAACGATTATTATTGTTCATTATTACATAACCAGGAGTTGTGTGTTGTGCATCCATGCATGCAGCATGGATGACGTGGCACGTATCAGTGAATTAACAAATGTAGTCATAGTCACTGTAACCTGGCTCATCACTGATAACGCCAAATTTGAGTGCTAAAATCGTTCAGTTGTAGCAGCCTTTCGATGTCTTACTGCCATGCTACCAGAGGGAAGCATGAGGGCTGGGATACCGCCAGGTTACTCAAGCCTAGACAGGGGAAGTCGAGAGGCAGAGGTCGGGTTCGAACCACGGACTTTCCGGTCAGTAAATTTGCGCTCTAACCGCTTAGCCATCTCGACTGTCGGATGCTACCTGAAGGGCATGAATTTCACACTTGGAAAAGCAAATGAAGGATTAATTGTAGCCATCAGTCATGACTACCCACACTGGTTATTAGACGAACTCCACGCCCCCAACATCTGAACTCCGGTTTAAAGACATTCTATCTTCATGGTAAAAGAAGCTTTCACTGCCCGTTTTCTCTTTTCAGTTTCGTTAGAATGGCTCGCAGGTCTGCAGTAAGTTTCTTCAGTGGGCTGTTTCATGTTCCCTTCAGTACCAAACCAGCGTGAGCGATCTGTTTGCCAGTTTGGACCAAAATCAGCCTCCCAAATTCGATTATCCCAACGATACTCAGTCATTTGGATCTTATGCCACCAGAGCAAGGTGAGAGTTTGTAATTTCGATCCATATCTTACATGACTTCATGTACAGAGTTCGTAGGCAACACTCTTTGCAAGTCAGTCATCAGAAGGAGCATATTTCTGCGATGGTTTCGAGGCTACCGGATTTTTCCTCGTACGAGCGACACGAACTGGTTGTGGATGCAGGAAGTAACAAGGAAAATAGTCACCCGCATTCCATGGCACTCAGATTCAAGCAGCTCTCTATAGGTATGCCTCATCTGGTCGAGCATTTTCACCTCCTCTGGTCGAGCATTTTCCCCCCCCCCCCCTAATAGGTAACTCCAGCAGTCATCTTGACGTGGAGTCAGCTCACCGGTCAGAGGATGTTCGTGCAAAGACAAACATTTTTTGTAGCACTCCTGGACCAGACTGTCAATTTGGTAACAGCCCTACGGCTATCCGTCGAAGGCGTGTCGTCCGTATCGCTTCACTGGAAAACCTTCCGGTACGGTCCGTTGGGCTATTTGCGAGGCACACTATCTTTTCTATATGCCAAAGTTCTTCCTGTCAAAAAACGATCCTGAATTTGGTATTTCTGTATGTTTTCTTGAGTTCAGGAACTCATTAATTTGTTTGATATCACAGGACCATCTAGTCCGAGTAACATGGTTACAGAAATCTAACGTCGTCTCAAATTTTTGTGGATGAGAGAATACATGAAGTGACCTGCGGAATCTGTTGCATCATCTGTAGTCCTAATGGACTGATGAAAGTTCTCCGCAGGGGATTTCGCCCTCCCATTCCTCTTCACAAACTCAATATAAACAGATCGTGCTTCCTAAGATAGGTGTAGGTATGAAGAATATGAATGAACGTAAGCGATTTCTCAGAAAACTGATGGTTTTATTAGACGAGGCAGATGACTTTCCTAAACAATAGCCGCAGAAGATAATTTTTTATTTATAAAAACACTTCTTTCCGAACACGTTATCAGCCAGGCTTAGGAGATCGACTCATTCCTGGCCCAAGGCATATCGATAGTCTTTCTGGGCCCCCATATTCTGTGGACCGCTTGCAGCAATCGCCGTAGTTGGTAACAACAGGTACCGAATGAACCCTTCATGTTCAATCAGAGGTGAACAATTACCAGCTGTTCAGCTATTTCGCCCAATCGATTGTGTGCGCCGTTATCATCTAAAGCAAATAGGATTCATCTGTAGCAGCAACACTCCTGGCGTGTACCTACTATTCAGCCTTTGGATCCAGATCTGATATATGGGACCATGCACTCATAATCTCGCAGTTATCTCAAATCATTCGTCGGGTCGTCGCTTCCTCTACTGAGTAGATGACATCCAATTAACTTTTTTGTTTCCTACTGAATGCAAACTGACCACAGAATGCTTGTTGCTCAGTGTGGAAAATGACGTTGCTTATAAACAAAACTGTTCCGATCGTAAAACAGAGATCCCCAATAGCATCTCCCTTAATGAGCTACTATTCGCTTAGGAACTAACTATAGACATTCTGTTTTATCAATGCTGTCGGATTATCCGGTTTACCTTGCGGAGGTGAGGTTTGCGCGAACGATCAACCTTAGCCGTGGCATTGAAGAATGAAGTTGATCTTAATACGGTCTATGTTTCAGTTATGAGAACAACTGGGTTACTCTGGCTACTCAGCGAGAGTATGGAGACTTCTGCATATCTAAGCGTAATTATTGGTTTCGTCCCCATCACATATTGATACAAACTTGCTTGAACTTCAACCAGTCAGACGATCAACCCCGTGAATCACGCAGGTGTATGTTTTTTATTGTTTCAGATCATACCTATTGGAATATTTAGTGTGCTAAATAACTGCCTATTGCAGATGCCTCCCTCCCAAGGTACTTAAGTATATTCCACTTGTTTAGCCTTTGAGTGCAGATTCCCTGTTTAAATTGGTTGTTACAAAAATCATGAATGTTTTAGATGCAGTCCACATCCCGATATGGAGTCCCGTCTGTGTTTTTTGTGGAGGCGTCGCAAGGTATGGTTGGCAAGCAAATGGATGGCTTTCGTGTTTTCGGTCCCTTTTTAGATCGAACGATGATTTGGAGATTTGAACACCTCAGGCCCCTTTCCATTTCCCATTGTTGTCCTCTCTATCGTGTCGATTTAGTTGGGCGAATCGGGTCAGTTGTACGTAGTTTATCATTAGTGTTATCTCACACTGTTGACGCTCTCAACGATGGTAATCATGTTGTGATTCAATGACTTCAAGACCTGTCAGCTGTAAGAACCGCGTGCTTGTCGTACAGTGGTTGTAGCTGCCACATCCACCGCTGATTTGAGGAGGTGGGTAGGTAGCTGCGCATGGAGGCGGGAGCTGATGAATTGGAGCGTAAACACTGTCAGTAGACTGTTAATTGAGGGACTTCGGAAGGGATCTATGCATTGAAGGCAATAGCTTGGATGCACGGGCGCTATTGAGGTCGCGACCGGGCCATGTTTCTAACCGTTTGTATGGCCCGTCTCGGAGCCCCCATCCAGGGAAGCGGCAATCACCAGCACAGCTGAGTTTGCTGGTAATGTCTTTTTAAACTTCGCTGCCAAGTCATTGTTTGACCGCCTCTGGTTCGTTCCCACCCTTCACGCGGTCGTATGAAAAGACCCCTTCGCGGAAGTCGGTAAAACTTGTTATGGCCACACTGGTGCATTTTTCGTCGGATAGTAGTGGCTTTTCAAGTTTACTTTCGCCGAAGGATTTCATACCGCGAAAGTATGCTCCTTCGGTACGTGTTGGTCTGATCGCTGATTCTTTCATATTCTTTTAATCCTTCCATAGTATACGCCACCTACAGATTTCTGTCTGGCGTAGATGTGCTTCGAGATCACAGTGACTTGCGCTCCGCTGAAATGCAGGGATAGTTCTCACATATCGGAATATTTCCAGTTCGCAGTTAAAGTATGTGGGCCCTGAACAGTCTAATCAGTCTTCCCACACTATGTTTACTCGATAATACTCCGTTGTCCTTCCAAAACAAAACGATTTGTCTTAAATCCCTCTACGCTGTTTGTAATGGAAAGGCCTTTAATGTTCACTCGTGTCCCTAGGGAGAGACGACCCCCAGAAAAGACTGCTTTCGATCTAGGGGGTATTTGTGCTTATGTTACTTTACAGAAGTTCAATCATTTGAGAATGATCATGTTCGTGACTGTGTTTATCTTCCTGCTTCGTTTTTATCGAACTCTGCTAACTAGGTATCTGTCATGCACTGTGACTCCCTATCGACTTCATCGTCAGCTGAATGTTGCACCTCAGAATATCTTTTTTCTGGGACTAGGTTCCCCTCACATCAATTTGTAGGATGCATTCAATTTGACGACCATACTTTGCTGTCGTCCAGGATACAACAAACGAAACTTGATTTTACATCTTAATTTTCTATTTCTCTCCGCAAACAGGCCACTCCAATACCATTCCAAGAGCAAATCAGTCCGGTTGCTAGTCCACCGAAGGGTGCGAATCGAAGTCTAACAACACAGACTCCATTGTCTTCCGCTACCGGTTGGTTTGAGCCACAAGCCGCCAAAGATGTTGTAAGTGCCAATCGAAGTAACTTGTTCACATTCCCGTATAGTGCCTTTCTAGTTGAATCTGAGACCTTTATTATGTTTTTTATTGTTAGGCTGGAGCTGTTCACATCATTTGCAACAGATGTTCTTTAAAATGTTTTCCGTAAATTGGGTTCTGAAACAGCCAACCTGCAAATAGCTGCACGAATTATCGTCAGGAATGGGTATGCACTATGGTCGTCAAGAAATGGCTACCGAGCGCGATATAACATACACCCAGTTAATTGATCGCTCTGGGTGAACCAGATTCGTCGATACGGCATCTGTGATGGTTTCCACACGTTTTCAAATCGTGATTGAAGTTCTTATTGTGATTTGTTTTACGATTTCCGGTGCGGGCTTTACTTCACAGAGTTTTCATCCCAGCCATTTTTGTTTTGCTATACGTCGTTCAACTGGCGCTTGATTTTATGTTAGTTTTCTGCTGGTAGATACAGTCGGGAAATCCGCACTCCCCTCGGTCGACAAAGCGTCTGTATTTTCGTTCTCGTGCCTTTGCCTTTTGAGTTATACGTTACTTCCCAAACTTAAACAGCGAGGTCTATCCGTCGTGCAGTTGACATACTGTTACACACCTATCCATAACGGAACCGGCAAGGTAGCGTTAATATGTGTACTCCTCTGCTTCGGTGGTACACGAAAACAACAAAGATTGACACGATTCTATCTTAAAAGGACACGTAAAATCTCAAACTACTTTCTGTTCTTCTCATCACACCGAGGCCGATTCGATGGCTTGAGTTGTACTGGGTGGTGCCTATGTTAAATTCAATGTTTTCCGTACCCACTGCTCACTAGAAGAGGTTTGATTAACAGTCTTCTGGTCCACCAAGTTGAATCATGTGTGGTCACTTATCCCATAAAAGTTGAACCTTGGTATTCTCACATCGATCACCTTTAGCTTACCGTCAGGCTTATTAGCCCAATTGCTTTCTGCTTAGGGAGGAGCACACTGTTGGTATTCCAGCTTACGTACAACAGCCAGCAACACAATCCCAAATGAACTCGCGGCGTGATATCCGCCTTACTTGCAATATACACCAAAGTGAGTGGGCGAAAACAGACTACTTCTGATGTCTCCCTTCTGTCTCGGAATCGTTCTTTCCCTCCACCTCATCGCAATGATCGTAATTCTTTTGTAGACCCATAGGTAAAGAATGATAGGTGTGTCCGTTTTGCCTTGTCGTCGACTTCAACATCTTGCCAACATTCGATCACATTTACATCTAGTTTTCACGGCTGATTCCAGCATTTTATTAAGAAAAACTGAACAACTGGCTTCTTCAATCCGTACATTGGACCTGTTTATCTGAAACACATCGAATACTCCAGTGCGACGGCTGACTCAACCATCTTGTCATTCTCTTGTCGCTCGTTGTTGCACACCATTAATGATCCAGAGGCCGTCGCAGCTAGTCATACATGGATTCAGGTCATCCAGGAAAATGAGGTCCGCTTTCTAGAATACTCGTTAACTACTATCTCTGCGCGGTTCATCTGGCAGCTTCTGTGAGAACATCCTGCCAGCACGCTGACGCTCGTTACTCATTCGCTGTATCTGTTGATGCCCCAACAACCTTGATTCTTTCAAAACTCGCTTTCAAATAGCTGCTAACACAAACCTTATCGATCTGGAATATGCAGGCGACATTGTTTTGGATGTTTTTGGATGAACTGATCAAAGTCATCCTGTTCTCTGGGAGGCTCTCTTCATCCACAAGGTTTAAGGTCATGCCTCTGGACATGCAGTAACTCAACACGCCTTGTACAATCCAAGGAGCGGCACTCGAGATTTTGAGACTTTTTACATATCTTCGATGTTGTGTTGGTTCCGATTGTGGTGTGACAGATAAAGCCAATGGACAAATCTATGACTTGGGCGCGTCGGTTAATTTCAGACACCTACGCCGGCAAAGGGGCATGCCCCTGAATCTCAAAGGACTTGAGTGTCAGGTTGCAGCACGGGCTGTTGTTGTTGTTGTACGTCTGTGAAACGTGACCCCTTCGAGCAGCCGAACTCAGACTTTTCCATGTTTTGGATATTTTTTTAGAACTGTGGTTCGTGAATGCTTGTACTGGCGAATTCACAACGAGACAATCAGAAAGGGAGTGTTTAGTTGTGCAATGGAGACTTCCATCAAAAAAGGTGTTTAGAATCAGAATGTGCGGTGATTAGCCGCATATTGCGCATGCCGAGTCGTCGTTTGCTGAATAGAATGCTGTTTTCTGTGCCCAATTCAGAGTGGCTCTAGCAGAGAGGTGGTCAGTTTTTGACCTGGTAGACGGGTATGAAAGAGATTACGAAAAGTCTGGGTGCTACTGGTGCGACTCGTTTTCCAAGTTGGAGACCGCGTGGTCTTCACACTTCATGGTTCGAGACGCTACAAGATATGGTTGCTAATCGATGTTAGTGGCGTTGTCATTCCCTATCCAGACTGTCCGAATGAGTGTCTGGCGGTGTGGGGACCTCAGAATGATCGTGGTATGCCATCGCTAAGTCCGTTGCCCGTCCACTTTTACTCTTCTCTTCACCATAGGGCTTTTAAATAGATTCTGGTTTACGGTAGTGAAGCCTCAGTGTTGAACACTGATGTTAGCCTCGATGATGAGCCTTGATACTCGGAAATGCAGTTATACAACCCTTCGAGCGCCTGGACTGAAGGTAACTCAAACCATCCCTTTACTAAACTAACTAGGTGAACCATTTCACTCCCCGGGTTGAGACAGACAACTCGGTTGCCTATTTGATTGGTATTTATGACGACGACATCGATGAAAGGTACCTTTAAGTTTTCCAAGGCATCACATATGAAACCCAAGCGTACAAATGCAGCGAAGAGCAAGCATCCTCGATGCTATTGTTGGTAAAGCTAGAGGCTCAGCAGGCTGGATGACAGTAAACCACTTCTTGGTATAGTTTACTGCATCCTTTTTACTCACTGTCTCTCATAAATACTTGGCATCCTCTCCTTGACAGAAAGGTGAACCGACCGAAAAAGAGGTTGCTTTGGCCGTGCGTCCATCAGTTATTCTCTCAAAAGGTGGAAAAAAGTCTGACGCCTTCCTGAAACGACTGACGCGGCACTTTCGGATCGACAACATGATTTTGAATCAGTCTTATTGGGTAAGTTGGACCCCTTCTTCTGGATGTTTTTGCGGCTTCTTCTGGTTGTTTAAGTGGCTTTCGAGAAATCGAAATCCCTGTGACGAAGTGTCCTGTCAGTAAAACAAAGGCTTGCATACGTAATCAATTTGAACTAAAGGTCATAAGGATGTTTGATTTGAAAGAATTGTTTGCTGCGATTTTTGCCTCAGCTAGCCATCAGTCTTTACAGATTAGGAAAGGTGTTGATCGTAAACGAAATAGAAATATAACAGATTGTGTCCAAGGTCCCACTTGGATACGAAATCCCATGACATTCAACTTTTGAAAATGTCGCAACTTTTGCGGCACCAACTTTTTTTCGCACCCACAACACCGCAAACCCCTTCCATATCTCACTGCCTTCCATCACCTTCCCATTTTAAGGAAGTGTACGAAGCTGGAGACGCTCGAGCCACGTTGCTGAAACTATGCAAACAAACAGACAGCTACAAAAAGTTTGCTGATGTATTCACCGCCCAGTAAGTCTCTTCTTTCTCGACTTTCGTTCTATTGAAAACTTGCCTGTGCTTTTCTCATCCTTTCCTGGGTTCACTTCATTCCGATGCATAATGAGTATGTCCGTCCCCTATGTCAAACTGCTTGCGTGTTGTGGTTTTCACGAATCAACAGCGTCCTTGCCAGTGTCTCACTGTCTACTACCCTCTACTAAAGTCAAGATAATCAAAATCGTTCAGCTGTAACATCCTTCCGGTATCTACTTGCCTTGTCTTCCGAATGAAGCATGAGGGCTGGGATACTGATAGGTTGCTCAATTGTAGCCTGCCGCTTCATGTTAAATTGGCCGATACCGACACGTGCAAAAGCACTTTATGTGTGCTAAGTCACATTCGTTAACTTTGTTGAAATATAGCGGTTGTTTTCGGGGTCGAAATGGCTCAAGTGGTTAGAGCGCGAATTTACTGACCGGAAGGTCCGTGGTTCGAACCCGACCTCTGCCACTCGACTTCCCCTGTCTAGGCTTGGGCGACCTGGCAGTATCCCAGCCCTCGTGCCTCCTTCATGTGGCATGGCAGCTAGGCACCGAAAGGGTGCTACAGCTG
>NW_008751685.1:2150180-2172362 GCF_000715545.1 Opisthorchis viverrini | reverse complement strand
TGGGTTCACTTCATTCCGATGCATAATGAGTATGTCCGTCCCCTATGTCAAACTGCTTGCGTGTTGTGGTTTTCACGAACCAACAGCGTCCTTGCTAGTGTCTCACTGTCTACTACCCTCTACTAAAGTCAAGATAATCAAAATCGTTCAGCTGTAACATCCTTCCGGTATCTACTTGCCTTGTCTTCCGAATGAAGCATGAGGGCTGGGATACTGATAGGTTGCTCAATTGTAGCCTGCCGCTTCATGTTAAATTGGCCGATACCGACACGTGCAAAAGCATTTTATGTGTGCGAAGTCACATTCGTTAACTTTGTTGAAATATAGCGGTTGTTTTCGGGGTCGAAATGGCTCAAGTGGTTAGAGCGCGGATTTACTGACCGGAAGGTCCGTGGTTCGAACCCGACCTCTGCCACTCGACTTCCCCTGTCTAGGCTTGGGCGACCTGGCAGTATCCCAGCCCTCGTGCCTCCTTCATGTGGCATGGCACACCGAAAGTGTGCTACAGCTGAACGATTATTATTATTATTACTATTATTATTATTTCGCAACCACGGTCGCACCGGACCACCGTATCACCCATCTGCGCTACCAGAGGTTACTGTTCAAATGGCAGCATTCTGGCCGAGAGACATTGTCAAACAAGGCTGTGTACATTAGCCATGTCATTATAGCTGACTCCGTGGATTCGAATCGCTGAATTGACCTATTTATTGGATCCCTATTAATGGTTGTGCGGCAATGATTCTATCTTGAATATGCATGTCCTCCCCCCTCTTATTACCGGTGGACGGTCGACGGGCTCGAGCTAGCCCGTTTGTTAAAGCGCGAACTTAATGGTTGACTCGAATCCAACCCCAACATCTCGATTGCTCATGTCTGAATTGGACGACCCCGTCAATGGGATCATGCGATGTGGATGAGGCACCCTTCGTAAACAGTTCGCTCCATGATGAAGAAACGCAGCAAACTGCAGAAAGTCGTGTGAGTATTGATGTCAAGTGGCGTGTTCAAACAAGTATTTGTGAATAGGTGACTGTGAATTGGACGAGTAACCGCGAAGAACCGATCGATCTGATTGACACTGAAACTAACTTTATGCTTGTTTGGCAAAACTGGAAATTCTGTGACAACTGAGTAATAAGAGTTTTGATAATTGTCCAGATGTAGCCACCATACTACCCGAAGGAAGCATGAGGGCTGAGATATTGCCAGGTTTCAAAAAGTCTAAGCAGAAGCACTCGTGATACAGAGGTCGGGTTCGAACCACGAACCTTCGTTTGTTAAAGCGAACTTAATGGTTGACTCGAATCCAACCCCAACATCTCGATTGCTCATGTCTGAATTGGACGACCCCGTCAATGGGATCATGCGATGTGGATGAGGCACCCTTCGTAAACAGTTCGCTCCATGATGAAGAAACGCAGCAAACTGCAGAAAGTCGTGTGAGTATTGATGTCAAGTGGCGTGTTCAAACAAGTATTTGTGAATAGGTGACTGTGAATTGGACGAGTAACCGCGAAGAACCGATCGATCTGATTGACACTGAAACTAACTTTATGCTTGTTTGGCAAAACTGGAAATTCTGTGACAACTGAGTAATAAGAGTTTTGATAATTGTCCAGATGTAGCCACCATACTACCCGAAGGAAGCATGAGGGCTGAGATATTGCCAGGTTTCAAAAAGTCTGAACAGAAGCACTCGAGATACAGGGGTCGGGTTCGAACCACAAACCTTCCGATCGGTAATTTCATGCCTCAAGACTGAGCTATCTAGAGACTCCTGAGTGCTGGCGGCACGTAAATCAATATGCTTTGAAGGCACCGCTGACAAGTAGTAACAAGTTGATTCAGTCACAAAACCTTTATTCGGGCTCGAACCTGAATGGTGAGTTTTTCAGTTGAAAATTTCTGGGGAAGTACAAAGTCATGCCTAACAGCAGGTTCGACGTTGGCAGCACAGAGCATCGCAGACCGTTCAGTGTCAAAGCAACATCAACGTAGGCCGTGATAAGCAGGTTGCAGTTACGTGAATGAATGAATTGTATTTGTCTCGAAAGTGCATCTTACTTTCGTTATCAGATCGTAATTACTTCTCCCATAGTAGAAACCGATCTGGGCCGATAACCTCCGAAAATAGCCTAACACCATTCTGACCGCTCCGCAAGGCCACCCAAACTGACGGCTTTCCGTATATTCTGTTGAACAAATGAATATTTTTCAAGTTTACAGTCATTGTTTTGTTCCATATGGATCATTGCTTGTGAGTAAGTTCCGACCAAGTAGGCTACAACGAATGCCATTTCGATGCAAATGTCTTGTTGGGGCAAGCAACTCAGTTTGTCATACCAGACTCGTGTCCGTACCTGAGACGAAGTGTCGGGTAATAAAAGTGCACAACGTTCGGACGTTCGTCTCAAGTTCGAGGGTATTCTATCGCTTTCTTCAACCGTCCAGCTTAACAAGGTTGTGTCCATCGTTGTCTTACCCAAACAGCCCCACAGAAAACAAGTTATGCCCAAAATGGAACTTGGGGGTTATTCACCTAACCCCCGAACCACACAGTGCTCGTGCTTTTGACTAACAGTCGGAATGCCCCAGACTGTGGACGCATTTGGTTCATGCTCTGTTACAGGGAGTGTCTGATCAGCTGTTCCGCTCTCATATGTGGATTATGTCAAACCGAACAGATAATTTCAGCGTTCCTTCGGTAGAGGTCCTTTGATATGATTGTCAAACGGTGGCGACTGGCTGACCATGCCAAGAGTACTGCCGAAATTCTCGGTCCACCCAAACTGCTTCACTAGATTAGGCAGGTCACTTAGAAAATTCAGAGTACTTTAAGTGCAATGGAACATCGAAAGCGCGTTTCCTTGGACGTTAAGATTAAAACCGTCAGGAGATCCGTCTCTCCCCGGATTAGTCAGCAAAGCTGGACAAATGGTTCGCCTCTAGTATGCTCCTCAGCATCAAATTTAACACTTTTCTGGATTCACTTTTTCAAGAAGACGAAACAAAGCCCTCCAGTTTTCGCGCACACCACTTTTCCACATGGCTTGCAAAAACACCTGGGATAATTGAAATATAAAAGGATTTAGCCAATTTCTGGATTTATATTGCTCGTCAGAGTGGGATCACTGTTGAATATGTTAGGGTCAACACGGGGACCCTGATTCAGCTACTCGAACTAGAGCAATCGCTGTAGCGTCTTGGTAGTTGTGAAGGCCTTACCGCTGTTTATTGTCTCAACCACGTGTTGTGACTTGATGGACGATCGTGCAACTCTGTATCGGTACCTTGGCTTCCTGCTCCACCCACTATGGTATATTAAAAGGCACGGTAGCTCCAGACAGCCCTTTTTGGAGACAGGAGAATTATTACAACTGTATTTATAGGGTAATCACAGTGTTCCACAAGGCCGTGTTAGAATCTCTGTGGGGGGCTAGAAGCGTCGAGTCAAAGATGCTCGTTCCGGATTGGCTGGTATTCTAACCAATCAGGGCATGCCCTCGTTTGGTCCGTGTCCTGCACGTGACACATCCGTCCGAATGATGTGATGTTCGGTTATTAGGGACGGCTGCCCTCTGGATACCACGTGGCTGAGACCGAAGCTGATAAAATAATGAATAATGAACGAATCAACTCGTTAAGGTTCACACAGCCAAGGAATTCGATATGTTGTTTTAATAAACTGACGTGTGTAATTTTTAGTGCCACTATAAGGGGATTGTCCGTTTCCTTTTATTCCACAGTCGTCGCAAACAAACAATACGGAAACTCGGTGAAGGCTGTTTCGGAGAAGTTTTCCAGTGTACCGCTAACTATGTTGCTCCAGTTGACCTCCATTCCACAACAGAATCGCTGGTGGCCATCAAAGTTATTCCGATTGAAGGTAGCGTTCGGTTCAACGGAGACTGTCAGAAGACGTTCAATGAAGTTGTCTCGGAGGTCATAGTTTCCAAGTGAGGATTATTCGAATTAACGTACACAATACTCTTGATGGTAGTTTGAGTACTTCGATGCGCATGTATCATCGAAGCTGAAAATTGCATTTAACCTTATATTTTTTGGTTTCATTGTTCCACAGATTTATTATTTTACAGTAGTTTCGGAGCAGGCATTCTAACTTGGTGCAATTGGGACGATTGTAACTGAACGTTGTGCTAACCAACTTGTTCTGTTTTGGACGACGCGCAACTTTACATCAAACCAGCGTTACCCCCACATCGTTGTCCTCGAGAGAGTCGTGCTCAAGAACATGGAAGACACCTATTGGTTGATTCGCCTCTGTTGATGAACCAACCATTTGAAAGTTACTACACAAATTGTGTTCAGGGTCAAATCAGTTCGTACTCTTCGAACACTTATGGGGGGACGAGATTGCTCAGTGGCTAGAAGGCGAAAATAGTGACCTGAAGGTCCGTGGTTCGCGCCCAAACTATGCATCTCGACCGCTTCTCTGTAGGCTTGGGCAACCTAACACTATCCCAGCCTTCGTGCTTCCTTCGGGTGGCCTGGTATCNAAAGAGTGTTACAGCACTTGTGGACTCAAACATCATCTTGCTCTTCAGTGTTTCTTACTGAAACTCGTATCCACGCGACTTATTTTTCTTTGAACCCAATTTTATCTAGTGAGATTGCTCTAAGCCACAGTTTGCCGGTTGATCAATTGCTGTGCCGGTTATGTCGGTCTAAGCGACTCCTTAAAAATCGTTCAGCTGTAGCACCTTCCGGTGCCTAGCTGCCATGCTACCCGAAGGAAGCACGAAGGCCGGAATACTGCCAGGTCTCCCAAAGTCTAGACAGAAGCACTCAAAGTGTAGAAGTCTGGGTGGAACCATGGACCTTTCGGTTGATAAATTCGCGCTCTAACCATTGAGCCACCTAGCCTCCAACTCTGTGTTGTCCGAACTGAAAGCCGATTCTCATCAAGGGCAGAGGTTTTGGTGGATGCACCAATACCACAGAATAAATGGGGATTCTGGATCACGATTCTGTTTTCTTTCGTTTCTGTTTTATCTCCTCGTTCTCTTGGAACTACACTGAAAGTGTACTCCCGCCCCTTCCAAATTCTGGCGCAACTTCGAAGTTGGAAGTAGTCGAATCGAATTCAGTTTGCATGGATGCAAATGGATAGAGCGTCATCTTTGTTGGATTATCGTGGAATAACACAGCCTTGTATACCGAGTTTTGTTGCTCAGCCTTCAAGCGTGGAATAATGATGAGAGTTACGAAAAACAACTGGCATCTGTTTCGAGTCGTTTGACCGATCTGACTGATACGTTCACGTGTATGCTCACGTGTATGCCCCGACTAGAAAGCTGAAACGGACTGTTCGTCGCTCCGGTTGAGCGTGATTCCAGAGATGCAGCGCAGAATCTCCCTACATTTATCGAATGTTCCGTCAGATCGTAATTCCATTTATTCAACGCTTGAAGACGCGCGCACGATAGCCGAAATTTCAAGCAATCGACCTCGGCGCAAATCTGGGACTCCATCTTAATCAAAGTTTTGATTTTGTGCGGAAAACCTCCCAGTATTTAGACGATAACCGATTTCCCTGAAGTGTCGTTGTTACCTAATCTCCGCGAGCTGAAATCTGTTGCCCTTTTTAATTGTTTTCGTTTCAACTTGTTATGTCCCTTTTCAGGGAACTGACAGCCTCCGCGAGCTGAAATCTGTCGCCCTTTTTGTTTGTTTTCGTTTCAACTTACATTGATTGTTATGTCCCTTTTCAGGGAACTGACAGCTCTCAGCCTTGGACTGACCAACCGTACAGACAGCTTTGTTCAGTTACAAAAGTGAGTACGTCCACTAGATGAGTTACCCGTTGTTCTTTTCCCTCCCTGTGTATTGAGTATTTGAGCATGTTTCGAACAGCCTGGCACATTTTGAGCAGGTTCCTTGTGACAATAGCTGATTAGTCACAAGCAACTTCGTGTTATCATTTAACCAGTAGCTCCAGTGGTAATGGTTCCCAATTCCTTTTCACTGCCCATGAATGATGCGCATCCCTCTTTTTTTTCTTTCTTTTTCTTTCCTCGTTAATGTCGTAGTCAGAAACACATCTTTCAACACATGTCTTTTAGATTGTTATTGAATTTTTCTGAATGAGAAGAACTGCAGTTCTCAAGCCTTTTCCTTGGTGCTCGAGATAGTTCAGAGGTCAATGCGTGGACTTATTGACTGGAAGGTTCATGGTTCGAACCCAAACCCGGCATCTCGACTGCTTCTGTCTAGGCCTGGGTAACCTGGCAGTATATCAGTCTCCGGAGAGCTTTATGTTGGTGGCACCGCAACTAGGCACCGAAAGGGCGCTTCACCTGGACGATTATATTCATTATTAGGCCTTCTCTGTAAAAATGATTTTGGAAAGACTTGGTAAAGACAGTGACAATCTGTTATGCTGTTCTACATGTTTGAAAACATACCGGTCTATCTGCAGGTGAGCTACGAATTCACTATTGGTGATTGTTCCTAGTATGGAACGGGTAGATTTACATCGGGGGCAGCAGTTCGGGCGAGTGGACACCATTGTACACATGGCTGGGCAACATCTATACACATCACTGCGTAGCTATCTATCTTATTTTTGCTTAGGGGGGGAGAGCTTTATGTAATAGATAGTCGTCTGAATTTCGAAGGCGTGGTCATTATAGCGCGAATAACACTGTTCGATGGTCGTGCGTTAAAATGGAGCGTTTTCTCACAACAGGGCATCCACCATAATCAAGAATTATAATAATCGTTCAACTGTAACACTCTCTCGTGTTTAGCTGCCATACCACCCGAGTACGAGGGCTGAGATACTGTCAGATTAGCCAGAACTAGATAGGAGCATTTGAGATGTCCGGATGGCGTTCGAACCACGGATCTTCCGGTCAGTAACTATGTACCACTGGGCAGTCTGGAGCTCAATGCTTTTGCAGTTCCGTTCAAACATCTTTGTGTTATGGCGCTCGCCCATCATCAACTTTTAATTTGAACGATTCCACCGTTGGCCGTTTTGTTCCTCTTAACATAATTGAGGGATTAGCGAACAGAACGTTTTTAGGCCAACCAACTACCTTTCTACTGCTTACTTTGTACGAATCGCTACTGGTGACTAGATACTAGCCATCACTATGGCTACTACAGTTCGCTTGTGTTGATCTCCAGAGCCTCAGAGCACATCCGTTCCACATGTGACTCGAATCCTGACTGCAGCGGAGCACACGTGTCCTATTGAAGCCGATTCGATGACTTGACTCAAGTTCGTGGATTACAATGGCTGAGTTGCGTTCAAGCCTTTTTAGCTTTATTGGACAATCACTTAGATTTGCTCTTTACATCGGATCAATTGGCCGAGATAAATGCTCTAATCGCGAGAACAATGGAGATAACACTAGAAAGTGCAAGCTCAGACAGAAAGGACAATTCAACAGAAACTGGAAAATTCCAGATGAATTGAGATAAAATACTAGCCTCAAATAAGCTTGTAAGCAACCTGTCCAACAGAAGCCTATCCCACAATGAGATGCAATTGTTAAAAAGAGGATAGAATTTCAACTTTATCCAAAAAGCACGAACTCCCAGTGAAGTAATCCCGGCTGTTGAGCTTGCACTCTCGTAGCTCCCAGCAGAGATCAAAACTAGCTAGATTATGTGTCTGCATTATTCTCACAAATCGACGACCAATCCGAAGTATCATGTCGCGGAAAGACAGTGCATTATTCTCACAAATCAACGACCAATCCGAAGTAACATGTCGCGGAAAGACACAGGTGCACTGAAGTCACTAAAGACAAACAAGTTCACCCACATCACCAAAGTTCACGAGGGCAACGTAACAGTTGTCATGAATCGAAACGACTATGAAGACAAAGTGCTCCAACACTGGGTCCTTCGAGAAGGTCGTACCACAGGAAGAAGTCGACCTGTCAATGAGACCAAACTTCGGGTTAATAAGTAACTGCAACAATTGAAACCCAAACTCAGTCAAGCACGGTGGTATTCACTTGCGGCAAAATCCGACAAACCTGAAAGATTCTATGGGTTACCGAAAATACACAAAACAGGTAACCCTATACGTCGCATCATAGACTATACTACTTGCTCAACTTACAACTTATCCAAATACTTGAGCAGTTTATTGAAGCCGTATTATCAGCTGGTGGTAAGTCACGTGAATGACTGTTTGGAGTTTGTCAGTATCCTCCAATCTTTCCAATCAATGATGATCGAGTAGCTTTGAGGTAATAGCTCTTCATACTAGTGTACCAATTGACGACTGTTTATCTTTATTGTCCTGTATTTTGTGCAACGGTACATCTCTAGTACAGAGAACAACTTTGACCCATGGTGTTGAACTATGTCTAAGAGCCACGTATTTCACCTTTCAGAAAGCACTCTACAGACAAACTGACGGTGTCCCTATCGGCACCCCAGTATCACCCATAATGGCTAATCTCCCCTTACACTATATTGAAACTAAGGCCTTACGTGACTTCGCCCATCCACCATGCATCTGGTGAGATGCGTTGACGACCACACAGTGGCAAGCCTTTCTAAACTGTTTGAATTAACAATACAGTAGTATAAAGTTCACGCTTGAAGCTGAGAGTGTGCAGAGGATTAATAGTTTCCTGGACTGCAACCTGTCTGTCAACACTAGCCGTGTATTCCAAGTGGCAATCCACAGAAAACGTACACATCCAGGCAGTTATTTCCATTGTGATTCTTCGCACTCAGACCACGTCAAACACACAGTTGTCGGATCGCTGATGAATCGCGTCAAGAAACTATGGTGGGACCAGTCCATACGAATGGACTGACCGAAGCGACTCATTAGCATATTGCGGCAAACCAAATACCCCATGAAGCTCACTGTCCAACAAATCGGAAGAACGCTCCCTCGAAGGGTGAGGAAGGAAGTCAAAACCGGATGGTCACTGTGGTAATACCCTATTGGGTTGGCACTTCAAACACCATTCGACAGATACTTCGGGATTAGGGTATCAAAACATTTTTCCAAACTGGACATCATCTACAGCGACACCTTGTAAAGGACCCTAGGACCCCGTCGAACTGAAATACCGCACAAACTGCGTCTATCAAATTTCTTGTGCAAATTGTTCGGCTAAATACATAGGCCATGCAGCCGGGCAACTCCATGTATGAATCACGGAGCGCAACGACATACGTGTTTTCCTCCAAGAAACCCAAAAGAGTTTGAAAAAACTTGAACGCGACTCAACCAGTTCAGCTGATTGTAAAAATCCGTGAAAAGGTTGCCCACGGTAATCGAAACGTCTGATTACAACATCTTATCCCTCTACGCTGTGTTTAGCTGATTGTAGAAATCCGTGAAAAGGTTGCCCACGGTAATCGAAACGTCTGATTACAACATCTTATCCCTCTACGCTGTGTTTTGACTTCAAAAAGTCCCCATATAGTTGGTTATCTCGGATGTGGCCCCGCCGACGAAGTGGCAACCAGGGTCGGTAGAGTCCGTTGTAATTGTTTTTAGCCTAAGGACATCTAAGTCGAAATGATATCAAAATGTCTGTGAAAGCCATGGTCTGTAGTGTGACAATGTGTCCAGTGTCGCTCTACGGTTGTGATGGTTGGGCACTGTGCTGAAGATAAAAAGGCATCGCCACCTTCGAAGCATCTCAGACATCGCGAAAACATCAGACTAGCACTGCCGAAGTGCAACAAGTGGTTTCTGACAAAAAATCAGCTGATTGTCCTGTTGTTTAGTTGACTTCTTTCACATCTTCCACTCCCGGCATTTCTATTCACTTCTTATGCCAGGTGATGGATGATCCTGTCTTACCCAGGCTTCAACCGAGAGCGACGACAAAGTAAGCACTCACAACCTGGAAGTGGAGTATGAACAACATGCCGAGGGGTCTCAGTTACGCTGATACGTGTTGCCTGCCATGGAGTATTAGAGGACCAACACATTGGTGGTCAAAGGTACTCGCAGATGTGACAGTGCCACACAACCACTGTTTTGTGGGTGCTCTCTTATACTAACTACCCAGCCATTCTTTCTTAGTTTGTTCTCGAACTTGCTTCCTTTCAGCCATTCTTAGTTTGTTCTCGAACTTGCTTCCTTTCATCACACTAATTGGTGACGTGTGTTGAAACAACCCGAACGATCGTACATAGGTACACGGCTGTCAGAATGAACCGAACTGAATCATTTGGTATGAGTTACGAGTCCTATTTGACCGAGCCGTACGGAAATAATCCTGATTGAATATTTGGTCCCTTGAGTTGGCTCGTTTCGCTCTATTACACCTTGCTTTTTACATGAGAGGACGATGTTTACGCTATTTTGCACTTCAGGTTGCACCTCGTTCAAGGCCGTTTCCCATCCTATCTAACCAAAGCCTGGGATCAGTTTGACCGTGAACGAAAGTCTGAAAATGATCACCCACGTGAGTTTTATGCTTTCTGCTCTACACGTTTTTCGTCTGATTGCAAGGGATTTTGTCCGATGCTTGCTTGAAGTCTCGTGGACAACATGGTCTCAGTCACCTCGTTTGTTGCGGCTGTAGTTCCCCACCCCCACTAGCTTACTTGAACTTAGCCCAAAATGTATTTATTGCGTTAGGCAGTCAGTACGGTAGCGTAACACCATGTCCACACCTAGGATGTCCTTAAGTAAAACCTCCACACAGGGGACAAGTTCGGGGGCATGGAAGTTCTTACAATATAACCTGTTTCGAGAATAATACCTCCAGAAGGAGGAAGCGACACTTTTTTGTTTCCCCAACTGGCTGATTTAACCCCCAGAGGAAGACGCCAAAACGAAAATACCCTGTACCAATGACACAGATTGCTTAGTTAAGTACCGCTTTGAAGATTTCGCGACAAACACGACTGGCACACCTCAGGTTGCATCTCAGTTGCACTCTTCTTCGCTGTACTTGACTTAATCCGGTCGCTATTTAGTCTAGGGTATGTGCACAACACCGTCCGCTGAGATACTTCACAATCGATCTATATAGCTAAAGGGTCAAATAAAGCATTGTTCGAGCTTTCGACAATCATCAGATGAGAAAACTCTATTCCTAAAGTGTAAAGTGCCAAGATTTGAAGCCAGGTGGAAAATCTTAGGTATGATTTATTGGCTCGAGGTAGCTCAGTGATTAGGGCACGAACTTACTTACCAGAAGGTCTGGTTCGAACCCGACCTCTATATTCCGGCCGCTCCCTTGTAGGCCTGGGCAACCTGGCAGTATCTTAACCTTCGTGCTTCCTTCGGGAGGTGGCGTGACAGCTATGCATCGAAATGGTGTTACAGATGAACGACTATTACTATCGGCGAAATACGCTCATTTGCAAACAAATTTGGTTTTGCGAGAGACGCCTCGAACCCAGCTGGATCCCTCGTTTATGCTGTTTTTAAACAACTTAATGTGCTGCACCAGGCCGCCTTATGTTTCAGTTGCTACGATATTCGGGATATCGCGGTACATGTATAGACGTAATGCACTACTCATAAGGTTACTGAAATTTCTTCGAACATCCACCTGGTGAGTCCCAAGAAGGGCGAAACCGGTCGTGGGCTGCCGAGGAATTTTCATCCGCACAACTGATGAGAAGAAGTGGTGAAATTGCAGCTCGAAGGAGAACATTACAGATAAGTGATCATTCATGTATTCGTAAGGTACCAAAAACTGCCATTCAGTTACAGAAGAAACTAGGGATATCTACGACTTTCGTCATTCCTCTCGAGGTTGCTTAAATACGTACTACGTAAAACCCATTGAATATACTCTTACTTTTGATGGGCATGAAGGCCGACCGAGAAATGAATAAAAAACGATAGGTTAAAGCTTATCCGGATAGACGTCCCTTTTTACGGTTATTGAAGCACCTGACTTGTTTAGAAAAAGGCAGGCGTCATTGAAATTGCTTTGATCCAGGGTGGCACGTTTTTCAGGCTCTTAGGACGATGTAGCAACAGGAGCTTAACCTGATTGAGGCAGAAACTTGCCTCTGTCAGTTTTTTTACAATTGTTAGTACCCGTACTATTTGAACCGTTATGCATCTCACTGAGCGCTTGGTGAAATACGTATCATGCCGCGTGTCTCTAGGGTGACCTAAGGGAGCACCACCAGAAAGTGTTTTTGATAATCGAAATGCGGAGTTAAGTTTCGATTTACCCGGACTGATATTCTCAGTCGAGCCATTAAAATGTAGACACTAACTAAATGATGCATCGTGCGATCGTTCATAGATGTTGGTGGTTCGATGCGTCAGGTATGTTTAAGTTTCCGTGAGTTATTGAAAGGGCTTTAATATGTCAGCAGCATTTTGTGAATCAGAATCACGATTTGTTTCGATATCTCATGTACAACTGTTTACACATTACAATAACTCATCACGCCAAATCCTCTGTGACAAGGTACATAAAGGGAAGAGAATAACTGAACTGCGCGCGTGTTCCCTCGGTGATTCCTGTTCGTACTAAGGCTGATGAACCTTCCGTAGAATATGCAAGCGAGGAGAAGAATCAAGAACCGCGGGATGGTCGTTACGAACTGGCATTCTGGAAGAAAAGAGCAGTATCCTGGACACAAGCTCTTGATTGGAGTGGCTAAGTCCGTCCGCAACACATCGGTCGTTTTTTTTTGTAGATATCGCTCTAGAAGCATCTAAGTTCTCGTATATTCTACGGGTTGGGGCGGGCTGAGTTCATTTACTATCGTAATGGCTGAGAACACAAATAATTGAACGGAGCAGGTAGGGAGCGCATCCACAAGCGAAAATCTCATTATAGACTATCAAGTAGTATGGTTAGCTCGGCTGAGTTGTGTTCATCTCGTATTGTTGCCAACTAATCCCAATACTGCTGACCTTGGCTTCGTAGTTGTGCTTTTTGATCTGCTTATTCTGTCAACATATCCTTCGCATGATCCTAACTCTCCATTTCCTATGCTTCCCCACCCATCAACACAGGCATTTTCCCAGCCGATCAACTGTGGCTGCTCGCTGAATATGCTTTTGGTGGATCTGCCCTCGAAGACAATATGGTAGATTGCTGTTGTGTATTCTCTCATTGAAATATGATAGGTTTGTTCGCACTCCTATTGAATGTATGACCAACTATATGACTTTTCAGCAACCTTGTGAGTAGTTTCCTCTATGAAAACTATGTGACTTGTTAACAGATTAGATTTACCTCACTTTTGCTCGGTGAGGTCACTTTTCATATGCTAGCTCAATTCTCAAGGTGGATGATGACACCTATGCTGCTTCATTGCCTGGAACAATTGGTCGCGGGTTGATAGGTTTGAAGGACCTGACAAAATGCGCTGTAACTGCGCTCAAAAGCACTGGAAGTCTGCATTTCTCAACGGGTTTCTGCAGCTTCCCCCTCAATACTCCATCATGCTATCTGCTAATGATCAGAAGGATGCTGATTACCACTGCGTTTCGATCGATTATCGAAGCCAACCTTCTATGTCTGAGATGTAGGAGGGATGGCTTCCGTTTGAGTGACACCGCGTGGTCTTCCTTAACGGCTTGTGTTCAACGGAAACTTAGAATTCTGAGCTCATTCCCTTTACTGTTCGATGAAGTGTGAGTCGCCTGCTAAATTCGCCCTCTTCAAACCATGATTGTCCACGAAGCGCCCACATTGGTTAGATTTCCACACATTCCAACTTCGGCAGTGGCGTTGTTACGGTAGGATCCGTATAGCAGTATCACTATGAGCATAGCATAGCCGCCACTGTAAGCTTACATAGCTCATGTTGTGAGCAGAGCTGACTACCCTACCAGACCTTTAGACCCTCGGCTAGTAACTTCAATATCAGTAATAAACAACCCAACTTATCGACCAAGCTAACTTCTTTGATATTCACTCTACTTGTGTTTGTAAACAGTCATGTTTCGCAGGTATACGAGCCTACCCTCACTCAGCGCGGATGGATGAAGTTGGCTGTACCAAGACTTTGCTCATAAACATTTCTTCTTAGTCCCCTCCATTGGATCTAGTTATAGATCGCAGCAAGCGGATAAATCGGTGATCTTGCATTCAGACGTGAACTCAGTGTAGCATACAACCGACACTCATGTTTGTCACTACAGGTTTATGTTGTATCACGGCAGAACAGCTACATGAAGTGAACAAAAGGACACAATGGGTGTGCCATCAAAGTCAGGCGCATTGGTGGGAAATGTGAGATGATCGTAATTCAGTGTTTATGGGAAAATGAAACAGTTCTGATGAGTAGTCTTTAAAATCTGAACCACTTGATCATTGTGTTCCTCCATAATTGAAGCTACTAATGAAGCAAAACTTTTCAATTACCCACTCCCTTGCACCCTGACAGCCAAGTTGTCCCGCGGCACGTCTGGGTATTCTACTTCAGGTCGGATTTGCTTTGGCTGTTGCGGAAGCCGAGCTGAAATTCGAACACCGTGACCTACATTGGGGTAATGTACTCATCCGACAGACAGTTGGGGAATCCAGCTCAACAGGTGGTCACAATCGGTGTATCAGCTGCGCCCGCACAGAAAATGGTCCCGTGGAGGTTGTGAAATTTCGTCTGAATGATCGATCTTACGAGGTCCCCTCTTATGGTTTTGCTGCGGTGATTATCGACTTCACACTATCCAGACTTGAGCAAGGTTGGTTTCTTTCGGAATTTTCCCGCCTGGGAACCGATGACTCCACTGTCAGGTCATACGAAATTTGAAGGTGTTAGGTGATTCGGATCCTGTGGTGTTGGCTTCAAAACAGTGGCGACAAACACTCGCATTAGATGAAAACCCATTGAATGTTTAATCGTTTATCTATTGTATTAAGACCGGCCTCTGCGGATGCCTGCAGTTAGCTAATCATCTTCATCATCATCATCATCAATAAAACCGATGCTTCGCCACCCTGCAGTCGTAGTTTATTTAAAGAGCTCGTTGTGAAAAATAATAAAAGATGATGGAAAAGGAACATTTTGAGGTGCCTGCACCTCCACATACCCATTCAAACAATCCAGGCGAAAACGGACAAAGTTGATTGTCGATTGTTGCCACAATCGGGAGGTTGTTCATTCGGCCTCGTCTCCTGGTTTAGATCTAGACAACCGGATAGGATTTCCTACATCTTTGTGGCGGCTGTGGGCTAAACGGTTTTTCATTTTAGGTGCAAACTTACTGGAATCGATTACGGCGTTGGTTTGAACTCGTCGTTTTCAGGTGGGCTGTTCACTCAGTGGTTGTCATGACCTTAGCGGGCATGTATCGAGTAGTATCAACCTGTTTTGTGCAGATCCTTTCCGGCTACTCGCGATGACGCTTGCATGCAACTACATCGTCAATCCATCACAGGAAGTTTCTTGTGCTTATCTCTTTCTGCAGCGACGGTTTCGTTTTAGAACATGAATCCCATGCGATTTTTAGAGTGAACAAACGTTTTTAAATGTTTCTTGATAAATCAGCCAATAGCTAGCTAAGCCTTAATTGGAACTTGACCCAAGCAGTTCAACCTAGCGTGCAGGAATCAGTGCTTGGCGCAACTCCCGGAAGGGATAATTTAGCTAACTACCGTCCGTCGTTCAACTGAGATTAAAAAGGCTGCCTTAGCTTTATTCCGCTTGTTTTTGTTTTGTTTTGAGGAGGACGGAAATAAAAGGAACCCCTATTCTGACTTGCCATTTCGACACTTACATCTTAACTTAGTTTCACGCACCCCGAAATTTACGCGCACTGTCCAACTTTTCCGTATGAGTTACAGGGTCTTGTTAGACCCCCTCGATGTACTGATTCTGCCAAACAAGGTAGGACGAGTGAGCGGAACTTGCGTGGGGTGCGCATATGACGGATTAGTTGAATCACGGTGCTATTCCCTTTACCGGTGCAAACTGTTGTGCAAAAACATCCGTTTTCACGACTCAGGGAAGCGTCGTCCGCGTATACATGTTCCCTCGTGCGGACAACAGCCTTTTTTGCACCTACACTAGTTAGATTCCACCGAGTTAGGTAGGATTGATCACAACGCGAGTGGTATTCTGCATGTTTGCGGGTGGACAATTAGGTTTCTTCATCAGTAGATGACTGTCCCTGCCTGTTCCCTACGGACCTCAAAGGACCGACCAAAACCACTGATCTCTTATGGGAAGGGGTATAATATTGCAACGAGGATTAGAACAACTTGGAGTGACTGCATTTCTTGGGTCACTTGTGGAAACGCATCCGGTTGCACAGCTATGAATAGTTCTCTCTTGTGTTCGAATCGCTTGTTTACTCGCCTACTATTACGTGCCCATAGCTCAAGGGAACTCAACAGCCAATCAGTGCACACCACAGTACAATAACTATGATAGCTGGGTCCAACTAATTGCACTTTTTCCAATGTCATACACCCATCATGGCAGACGGTGGATTGGTCTATGTGAACTTGGCTGCAGATCCGGCATTGTTCGAATCCCAAGGCGATTACCAATTCGACGTCTACCGTCTCATGCGCAAGCACAATAAGTAAGTACCTCGTTTTTTAGACGATTGTTTCGATACTTTAATTTGACTTGGAGCATAATGTCGGTAGCCCCCTGTTCGGTGCGTACATTGTTCGCCACTCTTTATTTTTGAAAATCGTTCAACTGTAGCGTCCTTCCGGTGCCCACTGACCGTGCCACCAGAAGGAAGCACAAGGGCTGGGATACTTCCAGGTTATCCAAGCCTAGACAGGGGAAATCGGGAGGCAGAGGTCGGGTTCGAACCTCAAACATTCCGGTCAGTAAATTCGCGCCCTAACCACTGCGCCATCTCACCCCTTTATTAAACTGACTTGCCTTCCATTACTTGGAAGTGATTTCTACGTCCTTTTAGCCAAACTCCGTTATTACATTTTATCACACTCACCAAAACCTTCGACAGTCCATCACTATCAAGGCGTTTTCAGCAACCTTATGAGTAGTGCGTTCTGTCAAGAAAATATACTGCGACATTTCGATTGTCATACCAACTGAAGCATGAGGTGTTTAACAATGTCACACAAGAGAGATTCAGCTGCGGTTCATTTGAGTCTCTCCAGCTGTAACATCCTTTCGGAGCCTAGTTGCCATGCCACCCGAATGAAGCACGAGGACTGGGATACTTCCAGGTTGCCTGAGCCTAGACAGGAGAAGCTGGGTGGCAGAGGTCGGGTTCGAACCATGGACCTTCCGGTCAGTAACTTCGAGCTCTAATGACTGAGCACCTCGACCCTCTCTCTAAAAATCAAATTAGATTGCAAATCGCATAACATTTGGATTGAAGCAGAACGTAAGGTTGATTGATGGGTAACCCGGGAATACGTTTCCCTAATGAGATGAGGCGAAAACCCGTCGCGGTTTTCACCAGCTTTACGAGGAGTGTTTCTTCAACAAAATATACTGCGATACCTCCAGTGTTATGCCAGTTGAGCCAACAACTTCCATTTTTGCTTGCTGATTTTGCAATCGAAAGGCCTCTGGTGTCTTCTAGCTTCCAGCTCAAATCTTGTTGACTGTCTTCTTCCATCTTGAAGGAAAATGAGGAATCAAGTTGTCCTTGGGCAGTCGACCAGGGGGGTGATCAGATGTGTTTGCAATATTGTCTTATTCATGGTCCCGTCATTTTCTCCAGTGTTGTTTTGTTAGGTGATGATGTGTACAGTGTCGCCGATTCTACTGAAGCATAGCATATGATCAGTCAGATTGGCGCAGGAAAACACGAGACTGTGTTGATGTTAGGCGGAATCCCACACGGATCCTGCTTTACCGCTCGCAGTTAGGTGCTGCTACGGCCAAGAAGTCCATCCCACGCAAGATTGGCCAAGAATTCGGGACGCTTGCCGGTCCGGCATCAAGACGAAATTCGATTGGTCAAATGTCTGGACCCAACAACCAATCATGACCCAGTATTGGCTAAATGCTGAACGCGTCAGAAATTCCAGAAAGTTACAACCGCCTACAGTATACACAACTGTTCCTGACTTCGTTTGGGGCGTTAATATACCTTGTGTACCTTTGGTGGTTGTTTTTGACGTGTACGCTAGCTTAGGAGGCTCAGACCGAGAACTAAGCTGAGAGAAATACCGTTACTAGAGTTGAATACAATGGTTAGCTGAATGTAGACAGACAAGGGCGTACGCCTTCAACCGCGCACCGGGTTGGTGACGAAACATTTGCAGTCTCTGTCAAGCTCGGTGAATGAAAACAGGGACCAAACAAAGCACTCGAGCTCCTCATATTCCAACAATGGTAACCGAATTAATGAACCGCGCTGGAAATTCTGCTTGTGTTCTTTCTGAGCGCGTAGACAAAAGCCGTTGGATTTCTAAACGATCGCTGCTTGACTAGAGCCTGTGTATCATTAAAGCACAATTTGGCTAGACGGTTGGTCAGTCCTCAAACATCGCAACTGAATCACGTGCACACACACACACACACTCACACAAGGTACTTCCCTATTGAACCTAGTTTTGCCTCTTCCCCTATCCAGGCAGCACAACGAGATACAACTGTGCGAGACAGCAGTACACTAACAACTGTCAACACATTTTCAGCAATAGAAAAGGTGGCTGAATTCCAACCTTATTGTATACGTTTCATAGCTGAGCCCTGTGGAAAATAACTGTATACACATTGCCACTACAAAACGTACACTGGAAGAGCATTATGTATAGATGACACAGTCTACGTTGCCACTGCATTGTTCCTCGACACAAGGGAAAATGCCTTGAGGGAAACAGCCACGTCCGGGGGGGGCACGATAGTTTCCCTCACCGTAGTCTCCTCGAGAGACCCACTTCCCCAAGAACAGAAGGAAGGATATCTGCCGCTGTTTAGTGGTTCGTGTCATAGACAGCGCTGATAAACTGTCCATACTTTGACTGGTTGCATAGGGTCATTTGGTGGGAGATGTTACAATCAGGTTAGAGGTTTGGGGGAACATAGGTGGAACGCAGAAGAAAGCAAACTACAGTGACTTTCAACAATGCTCATTGTTCCGTTGCTACATCAAAAAAACACGTTGATAAGAGATTACCTAATCTCGCCCTTCGTTTAAGACAGCTCAAGATTGCTCAATGCTTAAGTCGCAAACTGACCGAATGGCCTCGATCGCTCCTATCTAGGGTTGGACAACCTTGCAGTATCCCAGAAAAACACGTTGATAACAGATTACCTAATCTCGCCCTCCATTTAAGACAGCTCAAGATTGATCAGTGCTTAAGGCGCAAACCTACTGACCGAATGGCCTCGATCGCTCCTGTCTAGGGTTGGACAACCTTGCAGTATCCCAGCAATTATGCTTTATTTGGATGGCATGTTCCGGAAAGGTATTACAGCCGAACGATATAGGTTACGGTAAATTTTGCTCCTTGGTTTTATCTTCCTAAGAGTAACAGTGACAGAAACCTTCGGATGGCATGACATCTATGTTCCGGAAAGGTATTACAGCTGAACGATGTAGGTCACAGTAAATTTTGTTCCTTGGTTCTATCTTCCTAAGAGTAACAGTGACAGAAACGTAGCTAGATCCCTTCAGTTGAAATACCTATAGAGTATGTCAATCTAGATAGAAACGAATTAAGTAGCGCTGCATGTTCGTGTAACAACAGTCGTCTAACGGGCAATTAGATGAGTAAGTCCGGTTCAGTGGTGGAGCAACTACTTTGTGAAACCGGAGAACGCGTTCGTTTGAATTCGGTAAGCTTATGTTCGGATCATAATAGGCGGAAAATCCCGTCTTCCAAAACTTGTTCACATCATACTATTGTAGATGTCAGCATGGACAACCGGAAGTTAACTGGCTCACCTCTGCAATGATGGCAACGGTCATTATCACGACCATCGACAGTACGTCAGGATTCAACATGGATGCTCCGCTGCCGTCCAGTCTTAGTTTGGTCAAACCCTTATTCTGGATAGAGTAAAAGCGAGACGGTCCCTACCTCTGGTCTGTCGTAACCACTCAGAGGTGGCTACATCTCCAGACGCTCATTCGGGGCAATGTAGATGCAAACTGGCAATAACATTAGTGAAATCTGTTAGTCTGCATACCTTGTTGCGTTTTCAGCCATACACAGGGGATCACGCGGACCCCATCTCGGAAGTTTAGTCGTACCGACAGTACCCAAGGACGTATCTTTCTGGCAACGTTAAGGGTTCACCAACAAATGAAGTGAACTTTCATGCTTTACGTCAGCGGCTTGCGACAGCATTTTGAGAGTATGACTTGCGGCCGTCACTTCGTACCCAAGGATCAAGTTCAATCAGTTGTCCCTAACTCAAGTTTGTTATCCTCGAATAACCCGCACATCGTTTGAGCATTATCGTTTTCCTTCTCCGCTGTCCCCACAGAGATCAATGGGAGCGATTTCACCCTAGGACAAATGTTTTTTGGCTCCACTATTTGGCTACCAAGTTGCTCCCCGAGAGCACCACACCTGTAGCATGCCATCACGACGCTTTCGTGCAACGGTTGACAGACTTGGAACGCAGTCTCAGCACGTTTGGTTTCGAATCCGCATGTGATCTGGTTCGACGACATGTGGCGTTCAACTCATGTTGTTGTGAATAACTGGATGTCTGTCGTGTTTCCCCCCTGTCCCTGTACATACATACCAGGCTTCAGGTGTTTAATACGTTCCTAATTCTACCCTACGTCTTCGTGTTCCGTGGCTAGACTGGTGTGGATGGACTGATCAGCGTCTCCCTTTTGCACCTTCATTTGGACGATTCGAAAAACTTGCTGATATAGTACGATGTTTCCAGGTGATATATTTTCCCATCATCAGGCTACTTTCGGATCAGTTCGAAAGGCATCAACGAATACAATGCAGAAATTGGTTAAACATTCTCTTCGGGACAGAAACTACGAGACAAGTACTCTACTGCTGCTGCTGTGTTTCTCAGTAAGCCAGGCCCCATGAATAAGACAAGTACTCTGCTGCTGTCGAAGGGTGTTTCTCAGTAAGCCAGGCCCCATGAATTTGTAGGTCATAAAGGAACTCGTACTAAACACTGACCTTTTGCAGGAAAGGCCTCACTTCAGGGAGAATTAGAAAAGTTTGAATTCTTCGAGTCAGCAATACATTTGGCAACGAAAGGAAGGGATATGAAACGAAACCAAAAATAGACGGACAATAAAGCTTCTACCGCGGCGTTTTCACATAGGTGTATGGGGCGTATATCACGGCGACTGCAGCAGTGTTTAAGTTTGGCGTGGAATTTTCTGGCAAAATTTGATCAATCATCTCCTGGTTCCTCAAAACGTTCGTGACTGGAAGACAGCATCACTTATTGCTTCTAGAACACTGTTTTCGAGAACCTGTCCCTCATAATCAGGGTATTCTGTTATAACCATCTGTGTGAAAGAGAACTCAATTTGAAGCGGCATTAAGCTACAGAAATCGACTGATTGTTAATGTTAATAGTAATCCCTGGACTGTTTGCCTTATGAGCTTGTCGGGCAGTCCATCTGGAGCCCGATAAGAGGCAAATCGAGATCCCGGCACAGCACCGCAAAAAAGTAAGCCGCTGAGTGAAACGGTTTCTTTTGAACAAAAATAAAAAATAAGGTAAGATCACCCGTCAGTAAATTCTGGAAGTATTGTCCAAGTAATCACACGATCGTAAGGCACGATGTACGTGTATATAACATTACACGATGTCTACTTGACAAAAAACGTGAAGCGAAAGCAAGATTGAGAAACATGAGGCTACTCGCACGGTACGAGGTAGTACAGTTTCGAACGAAAATGAACGGGTAATGCAACGTTTCTCGGCAGGAAATCGAAGGGGAGAAAATAAAATCACTGCTATGTATGGAAGTAGAGACAGTATGAACAGAAATGGGAAGTGATAAAACCGGAATTTTGTCAGGATTCAGTACGGACTAGCCTTGTAGCCCCAGGACTTGGCTGACACGCGACGAGGCACGCTTGGTCTCCACGAGGAGTAGGACAACAGACTTGTCCTTCAAGCCAGCTACGATCAGTGGCTAGGAGAAAAAAGTAGGATACCCATGATTACGCAACACAAAATCAACATTCCAGTTTCGGAATTCTGTCCAGGCTGGAGTCAACGCGACAGTGCAATCATTTGCACCCTTAATGGCAGGAGAACTACCAAAATAAACAACGATTTGACGACAGGGAAAATTGTTGCCAGTGTCACAGGAGACTTAGAACTCGAAATAACGACAAACGGAAT
>NW_008751685.1:2130361-2147607 GCF_000715545.1 Opisthorchis viverrini | reverse complement strand
AGCACAATTTGGCTAGACGGTTGGTCAGTCCTCAAACATCGCAACTGAATCACGTTCACACACACACTCACACAAGGTACTTCCCTATTGAACCTAGTTTTGCCTCTTCCCCTATCCAGGCAGCACAACGAGATACAACTGTGCGAGACAGCAGTACACTAACAACTGTCAACAAGTTTTCGGCAATAGAAAAGGTGGCTGAATTCCAACCTTGTTGTATACGTTTCATAGCTGAGCCCTGTGGAGAATAACTGTATACACATTGCCACCACAAAACGTACACTGGAAGAGCATTATGTATAGATGACACAGTCTACGTTGCCACTGCATTGACCCTCGACACAAGGGAAAATGTCTTGAGGGAAACAGCCACGTCCGGGGGGGGGGCACGATAGTTTCCCTCACCGTAGTCTCCTCGAGAGCCCCACTTCCCCAAGAACGGAAGGAAGGATATCTGCCGCTGTTTAGTGGTTCGTGTCATAGACAGCGCTGATAAACTGTCCATACTTTGACTGGTTGCATAGGGTCATTTGGTGGGAGATGTTACAATCAGGTTAGAGGTTTGGGGGAACATAGGTGGAACGCAGAAGAAAGCAAACTACAGTGACTTTCAACAATGCTCATTGTTCCGTTGCTACATCAAAAAAACACGTTGATAAGAGATTACCTAATCTCGCCCTTCGTTTAAGACAGCTCAAGATTGCTCAATGCTTAAGTCGCAAACTGACCGAATGGCCTCGATCGCTCCTATCTAGGGTTGGACAACCTTGCAGTATCCCAGCAATTATGCTTTCTTCGGATGGCATGACATCTATGTTCCGGAAAGGTATTACAGCTGAACGATGTAGGTCACAGTAAATTTTGTTCCTTGGTTCTATCTTCCTAAGAGTAACAGTGACAGAAACGTAGCTAGATCCCTTCAGTTGAAATACCTATAGAGTATGTCAATCTAGATAGAAACGAATTAAGTAGCGCTGCATGTTCGTGTAACAACAGTCGTCTAACGGGCAATTAGATGAGTAAGTCCGGTTCAGTGGTGGAGCAACTACTTTGTGAAACCGGAGAACGCGTTCGTTTGAATTCGGTAAGCTTATGTTCGGATCATAATAGGCGGAAAATCCCGTCTTCCAAAACTTGTTCACATCATACTATTGTAGATGTCAGCATGGACAACCGGAAGTTAACTGGCTCACCTCTGCAATGATGGCAACGGTCATTATCACGACCATCGACAGTACGTCAGGATTCAACATGGATGCTCCGCTGCCGTCCAGTCTTAGTTTGGTCAAACCCTTATTCTGGATAGAGTAAAAGCGAGACGGTCCCTACGTCTGGTCTGTCGTAACTACTCAGAGGTGGCTACATCTCCAGACGCTCATTCGGGGCAATGTAGATGCAAACTGGCAATAACATTAGTGAAATCTGTTAGTCTGCATACCTTGTTGCGTTTTCAGCCATACACAGGGGATCACGCGGACCCCATCTCGGAAGTTTAGTCGTACCGACAGTACCCAAGGACGTATCTTTCTGGCAACGTTAAGGGTTCACCAACGAATGAAGTGAACTCTCATGCTTTACGTCAGCGGCTTGCGACAGCATTTTGAGAGTATGACTTGCGGCCGTCACTTCGTACCCAAGGATCAAGTTCAATCAGTTGTCCCTAACTCAAGTTTGTTATCCTCGAATAACCCGCACATCGTTTGAGCATTATCGTTTTCCTTCTCCGCTGTCCCCACAGAGATCAATGGGAGCGATTTCACCCTAGGACAAATGTTTTTTGGCTCCACTATTTGGCTACCAAGTTGCTGCCCGAGAGCACCACACCTGTAGCATGCCATCACGACGCTTTCGTGCAACGGTTGACAGACTTGGAACGCAGTCTCAGCACGTTTGGTTTCGAATCAGCATGTGATCTGGTTCGACGACATGTGGCGTTCAACTCATGTTGTTGTGAATAACTGGATGTCTGTCGTGTTTCCCCCCTGTCCCTGTACATACATACCAGGCTTCAGGTGTTTAATACGTTCCTAATTCTACCCTACGTCTTCGTGTTCCGTGGCTAGACTGGTGTGGATGGACTGATCAGCGTCTCCCTTTTGCACCTTCATTTGGACGATTCGAAAAACTTGCTGATATAGTACGATGTTTCCAGGTGATATATTTTCCCATCATCAGGCTACTTTCGGATCAGTTCGAAAGGCATCAACGAATACAGTGCAGCAATTGGTTAAACATTCTCTTCGGGACAGAAACTACAAGACAAGTACTCTGCTGCTGTCGAAGGGTGTTTCTCAGTAAGCCAGGCCCCATGAATTTGTAGGTCATAAAGGAACTCGTACTAAACACTGACCTTTTGCAGGAAAGGCCTCACTTCAGGGAGAATTAGAAAAGTTTGAATTCTTCGAGTCAGCAATACATTTGGCAACGAAAGGAAGGGATATGAAACGAAACCAAAAATAGACGGACAATAAAGCTTCTACCGCGGCGTTTTCACATAGGTGTATGGGGCGTATATCACGGCGACTGCAGCAGTGTTTAAGTTTGGCGTGGAATTTTCTGGCAAAATTTGATCAATCATCTCCTGGTTCCTCAAAACGTTCGTGACTGGAAGACAGCATCACTTATTGCTTCTAGAACACTGTTTTCGAGAACCTGTCCCTCATAATCAGGGTATTCTGTTATAACCATCTGTGTGAAAGAGAACTCAATTTGAAGCGGCATTAAGCTACAGAAATCGACTGATTGTTAATGTTAATAGTAATCCCTGGACTGTTTGCCTTATGAGCTTGTCGGGCAGTCCATCTGGAGCCCGATAAGAGGCAAATCGAGATCCCGGCACAGCACCGCAAAAAAGTAAGCCGCTGAGTGAACGGTTTCTATTTGAACAAAAATAAAAAATAAGGTAAGATCACCCGTCAGTAAATTCTGGAAGTATTGTCCAAGTAATCACACGATCGTAGGACACGATGTACGTGTATATAACATTACACGATGTCTACTTGACAAAAAACGTGAAGCGAAAGCAAGATTGAGAAACATGAGGCTACTCGCACGGTACGAGGTAGTACAGTTTCGAACGAAAATGAACGGGTAATGCAACGTTTCTCGGCAGGAAATCGAAAGGGAGAAAAGAAAATCACTGCTATGTATGGAAGTAGAGACAGTATGAACAGAAATGGGAAGTGATAAAACCGGAATTTTGTCAGGATTCAGTACGGACTAGCCTTGTAGCCCCAGGACTTGGCTGACACGCGACGAGGCACGCTTGGTCTCCACGAGGAGTAGGACAACAGACTTGTCCTTCAAGCCAGCTACGATCAGTGGCTAGGAGAAAAAAGTAGGATACTCATGATTACGCAACACAAAATCAACATTCCAGTTTCGGAATTCTGTCCAGGCTGGAGTCAACGCGACAGTGCAACCATTTGCACCCTTAATGGCAGCAGAACTACCAAAATAAACAACGATTTGACGACAGGGAAAATTGTTGCCAGTGTCACAGGAGACTTAGAACTCGAAATAACGACAAACGGAATCACGTTCATCTACTCACAAGGTTGCTGAAAACTCTTCGACAGCCCACGACAGGTTTCGCCCTTCTTGGGGCTCACCATCAGGTAGACGAAGTCCCCGAATTTCCGTCAACCTTATGATCTACTTGAACCCAAATTGGACTGTTCATTTGCAAATCAATTTGGTTTTCACGAGAGACTCAACTGAATCTCTCGTTTATGATATTCTACAACTGAATGTGCTGCACAGACTCAATTGGGGACAGAGCAGTACCACCTAAACCCCAAAATCCGTTTGGTAACGATCAACGGATTAGACAGCACACAGTGTTCGAGTCATGTTATGAGCAGCTGATGAAAGCTTCTACCACTAAATGTGGTGCATGAGCGAAGCCTCAGCTCATCAGCATAGTCAGTTCAACAGCCGAGAATCTACACATGGACTGGCTACGCTGTTGGATGAATTAGGCCATGCCTCACTTGAGCCTACAAAGTAGTGGCTGTACGTCGACGTCAATAAAATAGAACGTGACCCAACATTCTATGGAAAATACGTCCGATGTACACGGGTATGTTGCCGTGCTCCATAAAACCGCACCCAAGGGGATGAGGAACAGTTTTCAGCTGGGCAAATACCCACCTCAAATGGATGAACGGCCAAACAAACAGGTGCATGAATTCTCTCGCGACCGATATGTGTGAGCGAGGAGTGAACGGTGCCGCCTTGGATACGGTGTACGAGCAGTTGTGGAGCGGAGCCACCAATGCCAGCAATGGCCAAATGTGAAGACAAGGGTGATAAATCCACCTAAGTGAAAGGAAGCATAAACAGAAAAATTGCATATTCTAAATGTACAGCACGCATGAGAAAAATAAGATTCCCATAAATCTGAGTGAGCAAAACACTGAGTGCATCTTTTTGCGAAAACAACAGTGGGACTTTCGTTCTGTTTAGTCAACCCGTGCGTGACCAGCGTGATCCCTAACCCAGCGGAAGCCATTCCCCGGACAAGAGGTTAACTTGTACTATTTATTGCTTCTTGTTCGCCACCACATATTCTGCGAAACAGCTGATCAGCGCGCGTGTAACGCACTAGATTTCTAAGTTTAGCCAACTGAATCGCAGAGCAAAGCCTTTCGCCGGATCTCGCCGTTGACTGATCTGAGGGTTCGTGTCATCGAAGTCAATTGGGTACTCAGCTGGATGTGGGTTAGAGTTGAACGGCTAGTGTGAGGTTCATTGAACGAAACTCAACGTAAGGAGATATGTGAAGCCAGGAACGCAAGACGGAGTCGAGGTTGGGCTCAGACCTTACGGTTGCTGTCTTCTATAGTCAAATGGTTGCAAACCCTGCATCCAATGGCTTTTTTAGAACACAAATTTAAAAAGTTCAACATATCACTTACCTAGAGCCGTTGGACTGAAGGAACGGCCACAAATGAGCGTGGTACTTTAGCCTAACCCTTCAGAAGACCTAGAATTTGGTGGGAACTGCACACGCAAATGCAAATGATAACAGGGATGACCCCTGTAGACTAAAAACGAATCGTTTGTTACATACCTAAGTTTAAACCGAAATGCTTGGGTTGAAAAGACCATTGTCCGTGTGACTGGGTCACGGACTTTGTGACAGTTGTCGACAACTGTCCGGTGATACTTCAGTTCCTCGTGGATCGCTGTTTTGGAAGTAGCTCGCGTCACATATGATAACTAGCAATGCTGGATGAGGACTAAACTACAGATAGAATTACAGGATGACTGCAGGATAAACGGAAAAGTATGGGCTCAAGCAATCAATATTTACCTTGAGGGCGGTACAATGTACAGGTGTGTTTTTGGGGATGGAAAGTCGTGGTGGGTACGGTCGGCGTTCGAATCGCGATCCCTGTTCTATTTTGGAAATGGAAGACTGCTTACGTACTGCAGATGAGCTGACGATGCGCTCGGACAATCTGGGACGAGACTTTGAAATGCTGGTAGTTAATTGCCACGCAGAGACCCCGCCAGTGGAACCTGTCGCGTACAAACGACCGCAAGGACCAAAGGCGACGTCGTGTATCCAACCGGAGTCTCCTTGTCCTGAGAAGATATGGCTGTGTGAAGACAAAGCCACAAAGAAGGGTGAGCACAATACGACCTCTCTGTACAGTAAGTTCCGACAATTAATCCATATTTCGGCCAAAGCCGTACACTAGGAGCAATTAGTTCCCAATTCGTAGTGACTCCTGTATATCAACATACTGTAGGGTACCAAATTATTCAAGATTTGAGGGAGAATTTTTGTGAATACACAATCCATTGTTTCCTTGCACATAACATCACAGGAATAAATGAGTTGTGATTAAAATGTCTGTTTTTTTATACTTCTCTTGTGATTTCCATATCGGGCTGCAAATGATTATCGAATACACTGAGGTCCATTGCCGCTAATCATCTCATACTGGTGAAAGGAAGAAGGCCTTCGCTGCGGAGTTGTTTATTAGAGAAACACCAATTGAACAGTTACAGGCTATTGGGCAGGGGAGCAGAACTCTCATATGCATCATGTTTACAAAACTGAACATCCATCTTTTCCTTGAACGCGTTTTCCTAAACTTTCCTGGGTATTCACTGGCTGACTGCTACTCAAATGCAAGCAAATACTACAAAGCGATTCCACAAATTCCGTAATAGATCTCACTTTTCAAGAGACGCGAAGCGGATTTGGGAGAAAAAACATACTGCTCCTAATCACATATCAGTAGTATCCACCGTTACACTGGTAACTTTCGCAGGGCAATTCGGCTTCCGCTCGCCTGGTGAGTCATCAAGTTAAATTAATCCTTAGTTTCTATGACGCAGTCTTCTGTAGTATGGTGCGCGGTTGTCGGTATCATCTCTAGGCGCAAACAAATCCGAGTCATAAAAATGCACAACAAAAGGCTTCCACGCTTACAATACCAGAATGCCATCACTTTGCGGCTAAAATCCGCTGGAAGAAAAAAAACCCTATCTATGGATACTCAAAACAACTCAGTCACAACAAAAGTCTTCCACGCTTACAATATCAGAATGCCATCACTTTGTGGCTAAAATCCGCTGGAAGAAAAAACCCCTATCTATGGATACTCAAAACAACTCAGCCGGACACACACTGTTGCCTCGAATGCTGAGTGTCCATCATATATCCAATGAGAGATTCAGTAGACCGTAATAACATGGGTACTATCGACAGCTAACAATCCTGAAACCGAAAACTTACCAGTCATTGCTGTGGTGGGGAGAAGCGGATGCCGGAATCCGGAGATCAAACACCCGAACCCCACCGTCCCCGAATCCTGCACATAACAAAGACTGATCCAGACTACGTGCCAGGGAAGTTACGCAGGCATCCGCCGTGGTGGGTAAATCACGAATGCGAGACTCACGTTCACAGTCCCATAGACGAATAACTTTGGAGTCCCCACCAAGAGTGAGCTGTTGGGAGTACTGACTCCAGTGAGAGACCATACCAGCCGGGTTGCTTGAGGTTAGAAGTTCACTTAGGCCGACCCTGAGGTGTGGAAATAGAAAAAACCTCAAGTGGAGGCACTGAGCAGGAATTTATCTTCTGGAATCACAACAAACATGTAAGAAACACATCGGTGTTAAACGAGCATCAAGTAAGATGCACATACACGGCACCATCCACGTCAAGAGGAAGCATACTAGAAAACAAGCTATTTATTTCTCTTTGAGGTCAAGAGTGAGCTGCCCCATTCGAAGCAGTAGTAAGAAACTTCATGAGCACATCCTATCTGAGTTGGCTTTTAAACGGAATTGTTGTAGTCAGCACTGTTTCCGAAAGGCCGCCTCTGTACAATGCTTGAGAGGCTTGGTAATTTACTTGTTCACCAAGCGTGGCAACTGAATTTAAACGCTTCACCTCCCAAATATGGTGACATTGTCGATTCGAAGAAATGCCTTCGAAACAAACAACAAGTGATGCGCACGGAATACTCATAGTCCGGAGCACTTGAAACACCCTATACCAGCAATAACCGTCGAAAGACATCTGAGTAGTGTGATGGTGGCAGAGAGCCCAACTGCGTGACCGTATAGCCAGATAGCTCCAATGCAACTGTCCGTGACGATGTTGGTGCATTCGCATAAGCACAGAACGGCATGTACATCAACACAAGAAGGAATCTCACCCTACTGCGACAGACGTCAAACCGCGTGCGTATCTTTATGATATGGAAGCCAGAAATTGTGCATAACATCCAATATGGTCGGGTAAAGAATGGAACTTGATGATGCGCTAACTGAGTCCAGAAATAAGCAAACCTGTGGCACACATGACATTGGTATAATCACAAATTACATTCTGAACACGTCCAAGACCTTTTTTTGGGTACACTCATGGCGGATACTGTATTTAATTATATCGTATGTTAAATCCACACTACACAAGTCAAAATCCAGTTCGTAGGAGTGTATGATGAAAGGCGGGAAAACTGCGTTGTTTATCCTTGTCTGGGTGCGCCCAAGTGATTGTTCATTCTTCGCAGTCCCGTGAAAGTTGCTAAACGTTGGTAGGATCATCGTACGCATCGCATACGATGGTTTCCAAGCCAATCCTAGTTAAAGTGAGGTTTCGACCAAAAGTGCCGATATGGTCTTCCAAGCGATAGGGCGATGGTCACAAGGACGCACAAACGCCGAAACAGCGGTTATAGTTTCTCAAAAACAAAATGATGCCGCCATTCGGTTGGTTGAAAGGATGAAATCATTGGTGGTTTTAAAAACACTACAGGATATTATATTGTTTTACGAAAAGTTACGAAACAATTTCAGATCAGTTTCTGCAGGTAGGTTGATGTGATGGAAAAAGGTTCCCCGTTTTGCATGCATGGCACCAACACCAACCCACTACTTACCAGGCCGTAACTACTTCAGCATCTTGACCCAAGTCTCGGAGGTAGTTGCGCCAAATTCGGACCCGCCCATCCTCGTGAGCCGAAAGCAGCAGACCTCGCTCTTCCGAACAATTTAGGAACTGTACATCGGTGATGCGACTGGCGAGTCCCGCTGGATCACTGGGGGGGGTCAATGTGTAGACGAGAAATAACGGCCAGTAGTGTGACGAAATGAAGGTAAACGATAATCACTGCAGTTCGAGTCTTTATAAGAGCAGAGAACGAAGGTGCGATGGAGTAATTCAGAAAATTAGTACACCGCCACCCATTAGAAAGGTCGAACGCCATTTAATGATTTAGGTGAAACAATCACAAAAGATAACTACCTCCGATCTACAGATTACGTGGCATTGCATCTTGGAAGATGGTATCACTCATCTAAGCAAAACGATCAGAGATTCGGGCAGGAAAACTAATCCACACAAATCCCATCCCTTGGATGCTTTCGCATTGTTTCTCTTCATGTGACTGTCTTGTAACTTCTTTCATGTTACTGTACTGAAAGCCAACGAAATGGCAGCAGCGTGCGTACCCTACGGAAATACAATCGCAGTAGCAGGCCCCATCCTACTGGCACTAATGATGCCTCCCCTTGTTCTATAAGTATAAATCCTGTCTTGTGTTTTGAGTCTTTACGATAGTCTGTTTATCTTAACTGCCGGGGCTGCCTTTCATCGGATTAGCCTAGTCATGGCCCGCTAATCCGATGCGCTAAATTTCGCCTTCCGGGAAAGGTCTAAACTCCGTGCACCTAATAGGACTCGCAACCTCTGAACAACACATCGGTAATTGATTGCCGTTTAAAATGATACCTCAGGCGGTTTATCAATGTGGTCATTTGATCGATTTCAAAAACTACTAAAGGATGCGCTGCTGTTAGCTGGGAGTTTCCGTAGTAACAATGACTCCGTCTTTTGCTGTGTGCCGACGGTCGAACAAACAGTAAATATCAAAACGTAATTCGGCAGATGGGAATGGTCATTTCAGGTCGGAAGTAGAATTCAAGGGCCCGTTGGATGCTTAGGTAAACAGCGTACAGGACCTGCTTTTGGCGTTCATTCTGTGTACGCGATCAATCTTCACTATCGACGGTGGATAAATACCGGTCCTTGTAGGAAATTTCGGATTCCAATAGACACTTCGTAGTTGCGAGCTGCTGTGAATAGCATCGCCTAGTCCACTGACGCTCCTTTGGTAGTCGGCTTGATCTCTCCCAATTTCTCATTTGGAACGCTTATGATAGTTCAATATTGTAACGCTCGCTTTCAGTAGTAGACATCTGACTTTTTTGTTTATATGAGAGTTGGTAGTCGTACTTTTGTGTTCGTACACATTAGCTCTGCAAACGCTTTGGCAACGATGGAGATGAGAATCATATAATTCGTAATCACGATTGACTTTCCGCGAAACGTATATTTCTGTGTTCGGGGGCGAATATGTTGTAACTTGCTGAACTGTAGTGCAACTCTGTATCGATCTCTTGGATTCCTGCTCCACCCGCTATGGTATATCAAAAGGCACGGTAGCTCTAGACAGCACTTTATGGAGACCAAGGAAAATTATTATAACCGTATTTATAAGGCAGTCACAGAGTGTTCCACAAGGTCGTGTCAGAATCTCCGTGAGGGGGCGAGAAGCATCGAGTCAAAGGTGCTTGACTCGGATCGGCTGGCATTCTGACCAATCAGGGCATGCCTTCGTTTGGCCCGTGTCCTGCACGTGACATCCGTCCAAATGATGTGATGTTCGGTTATTTAGAGACGGCTGGCCTCCGTACAGAATATCACTACCAGTTGAATCAAGTCCTGTCTTGAAAAAGCGCTGGACTGGCTACCGTCACATTGAACAACCGGTCGTCGATCTGGGTCGTAGCGGACCAAAACAGATAGGTGCTTCACTAACGGATTCCGTGATCTGCTCCCTGTTTCCACGACAGGAAACACATCGTTGACAACAAACATGCTTGTTCTAGTAAAGAAGACAACCGGGATGAATGACCACGCCACTCATCTCGTAGGTTGCTTTGTTACCACCTGGGATAGAAGCCTTCTGAACTGTACGAATCTGCGAGCAAGCCGTTTGATGTTAGCCAGGCGACTACCTCGTTCAATACGATTGACAAACCTAGATAAATTGTCTCTACGTCACCCACGAGTTCACTCGAGTATTCATACCATCATAATAAAGATCGCACCAGAAAGTTTGTCCAACGCTTCATTTGATCTTTTTGTGATATCACCCGAGATACCTTCAACCCGAATGCAGGGTGTGCTCATATAAGTTGACAAAAACGTGCCTTAGGCTTAATTGGTCGAAAGTTGAGAGTAGATCAATTACCGTGATAGATATGAGGGTATAACATATAATGTAGGAATTCTAAAGCGTTCACTAAAAAGAACAGAATTCAGTGGTTTCGAATCGACAGAAAGTCGGAACCTGGGCTGGTCTACTCATAAATGCTGCCACTTGACTGGACCAATGTCGGTTCATCAACCGATAGTCAGCATCAGTAGATGGTTCAGCCCGGTGATACGTCAACGCTTGATGTGGTGCAACTGGAACACTCACGGAACGACAAAAAATTCACAATCGACAACGAATATGTCAACTCCAGTATGCAGACTGGTTCATCGCCAAATAAAGCGTCGGGATGCGAATTACCGGCAAATTCACAACAACCAACCTACAACGGCTCAAATAATCGAGGAAACGAGAACTGGACTCAATAGTCCAGAGTGTGCTCTTAGATCCCATGCAGGGTTCTGACATACAGCCATCTTTCCGATGATTTTCGCACATGTGACGTCCCACGTTTGTATATAAGAATTCACAGGTGATAACGACAGGTCTCGAGAGTAGCTGTCACCAGTGCGTCTGAAGCCGGGTGAATTCGACACTAAACTTGGTCTCCAGCAAACTTTCACTCGGTTAACTGTTTACCACTCCATCGACTACGATTCCGCCTCAACCAATTCGACATCCGTTAAGTGCGGAGCGATTCCGTTTTCCGAGTTCGGAACAGGCCTGCTAACTGGCCGGGTACTTTTATTCACAGACATTTGGTCACCCGAAATTGTACGAGCGCGGCATCCACCGTTGAGGTAGACTAAGAACTGCAGGACCATATATGACTCAAAGCTCTCCTGCGACTACAGGTTTCGGCTGGAGGCAGCCAGCGTTTCGTTCATCTGGTCCCGACAATATTGCTCCCCCTTCATTTCCCCTGAATGTGAGTGCACTTGTGATGGATCGGGAACATTCTTCCAAGTACGAGCGTACGTTTTTGACTGCTTTCAGAACTCACTAACGCATGAAAGTTGTCGTGGCTATGCTTCCAGAGTCTATGGTTAGGTTATTCGGGACATGCGCTACTTGTGTTGGCATACTTGTGGGTGCGTGACAGTGTAAGGGGAGATCTGTGAAAGCTTTGCTATGAGCAGTGATATCTGACGAGTGTATGAACTTTCCCTGCTTTTGTTCATTTCATCACATCATCACCGTTGAGAAAATGAGGTGAACTCTGGTTCTACACGATGGAGAACCTCGTCGACCTGGACATTCTTCCCATTTGTTGAATAACAGCAGGAAGCTAGAACATTGCTAGAAAGCCTGGAAAAGATCATCCAATCCTTCGCTACGAGCTTCGCCTGATAAAGTGCAAATCCATGCTGCGGGACGTAGTCATTGAACATGTCTCTAAGAATTCAAGAAGTGTGAAACACTAGACGTGTCTTGAAAATTAATTACCTCTGCTGGTGGAACACAGATGTTCAGGGGCTGAATGACACTAAAAACATTTCTCTGAATACGACAGAAACGAAAGCTAAACATGATTTTTTACCGCACTCATCTCAGAGTTCAACAGTGAACTGACGTACTTTCTTGCCGGATTCTCAGTTTCCAGCCCTTCAGTTATCTTGTAAAGAGACAGCTTATGTGGAACCATCAAGGGGGATCCATACGAATTCCAGTTGCATAGATCACCCTCAGCGGTCTTAACGAATTTGTCAGGGTAATGAAGAGGACGATAGGAGCTATGGAACCCAAATCCCACGACCAATGAAGTTAGACAAACCTTCGGTTCGCTCCGACGGACGTTCTAGAAAGCAGATCGAATCCGCTGGGAGTGGGAAGATAGTTTAGCCGAGCCAATGTTTGTGAAGAACACACAGACATTCCGGAATGGTCAGCCACAACAAGATGAGGCTGGTGCGGGTGAAATCGAAGTACACTAGGCTTGCCTGGGCCGTTTCGATTATGAACCACTGTGGCAAGACGTCCACAATATGTGATTCCATCGGTAACCGAGTTGAACGACTGATTCGGAAAGGACGGGTCGCTAGAGGGTACAGGACCGATTGCTTCAAGCCAGCGCCGTCGGCCACTCGTAATGTCCTCTCTTTGCTTGGTTAGCCGAGTTAAACGGTCAGCGTACGCCACTGCATCGGGGTCCACAGACACAGCACAAAGGGCGGCAAGATCCGGATCCGGAGCTCCAGACATCCAACGCTCACGTGAAAGTCGATCATTCGAACTTTCCGGAGAAAAGGCACGCTGCCTTGGGGATACTGAAAGTGGACAACAAACAAGAGATGTTAGTCATCAGAGGCACGGCCACTTGGCGCAGAACTAAAGCAAATGAGGGACACACCTAGGCCGACAGATGACGAGGAGCAGGATAAGAGACCACGTGTTGAATCCTCCTGTCGGAAACAAGTTTGACCATATTTGGCAAGCAGAGGCTGTGTGAACCAGCGACAGGACCAAGCGAAAAACTGCGTCTTTTGCACTGCACCCAAAATTCTGTCATAGTCGGAGAGGTGTGAATTGCCTTGGATTGGAGGTACACGAGGTGCAGATGTATGCTACAAAAAGGAGAGACGATCGTGCTTTATGCATGAACAGGGCATTGAGGCGACAGGAACGATATTACGAAATAAACTGAGCACTGACAATAAAATGCGGGACGGAAAATGAGGAACTGCTTGTCAACGACGAGCGTACATTCCATCATCACACTATCTGACGAGGTGGTGGATAACACTGGTAACATAGTGACTAACTCAGTGGGGAAATTTCGTTGGGATAAAAGTTCACATCCACAGACTGGGGCAATACCGTCCACTGGCTGTCAGAGTTTGGAAAACACCTTTGCACTCTCGGTTTTGCTATTGCACTGTTGTCACCTTAGTGGAGCAAAGGAACACAGGAGTAAGTGATTGACAAAATCGGCTTGAATGCCAATGCACAAAACCGGCTTCGAATTCGAATATATTTTGGACATCTACGGGCACACGCATCAGCCGGGATCGAACAGGATTCTCCGCACCAGTTATCTTCCTAGCGGGTGACTGTGCTATTATTATAAAGCCATATATGGGAAATGCCGCCTAACAGCGGCCACTGGAGAAACATCTTAAAAGAAAAACTACGTTACGTCTCCACGAAGAAATTACTCTGTCAACAAGACGATCTAAGGTTTATAAAACTCTTTCTTCCTCCAATGAAGAAACAAAACACTGGAGACGGAAACAGTTTACTTTCTCGTTCCCCACAATGGCCGAATTAATCTTCGAAGGGAAACATCAGAATGAACGTGTCTTAGACAATGGGTCTAGATTTATCGGGGTTCCTGAAAACTCTTTGACACCCGGTTGTGCTCTTCTTCGGACTCGTCAGCTGCAAAATCATTGATCTTCGAAGGGAAACATCAGAATGAAGGTGTCTTAGACGATGAGTCTAGATTTATCGGGGTTCCCGAAAACTCTTTGACACCCGGTTGCGCTCTTCTTCGGACTCGTCAGCTGCAAAATATCACGACAGAGAGAGTTAGCTATCCCTCGTCAACATGAACGCGATTTGAAAATAAGCGTATCTCGCCCAATGGGTACAATTTGGGTCCAACTCAAACACATTGATGGAGATTCGACAACTGCGACCACCTGGCGAGTCCCAAGAACGAGAAAACCGGTCGTGGGCCTTCGAAGAATTTTTAACAACCTTATGAGTAGTTTCCGTTGTGAAAATATACTGCGATATATCGAATATTGTGCCAGCTGAAAGATGAGGCAGTCTTTGTGCGGCACATTCTTTTGAAGAATATCATAAACGAGAGGTTCAGTTGAGTCTCCCGTGGAAACTTAGTCTCCTATACAATGCATTAAGCTGAGTTGTTCCGTGTGAAATTCGACCTTTTGCCAGGCATACTTGCATGTACACATATGAACAAATGCACTACATCAACACCCTAATCTTTCCAGAGTGTTGACCCCACAGCGGCGCTAGAAGTGATCGCCGCACAGACGAAGCTGAATAACAGCGAACCACATGTGTGTTTAGGGTCCAGGAAATGCTTCACATATAGCGTGGGTCTCAAGTATTCGGTTCGACAACAGTCGGGCATGCTAATGCTTCAAAACTATCCGTCCCGGGCATCTTCCGATACCTCGGGTTTAAACCAGATGTAGCGCGTTTATTTGGTTACACATGCGTCTCAGCCCAGAAACCGCACGTAGCACTACCTACACCACGCGGTGTATCATTGACGGAATTCTATGTGACAGGTAAATCCGGAAATGGGTTTCAAGCCGCCGGGTGAATGTAGACTAAAAGAGAACAAGTTGAGCTGGTATCCAGAAGTGTGAGGAGCCACTTTGCAAAACAAAAACGACGTCCATAGCAAAGACCTGAATAAAACTGCTTGCCTATCCTCACTGAGTTCGTGCAACCAGGCAGATGAAGAACAAGTACGAGTAGCCTGCTTATTGGGCATCCGTTGCCGAGTGAAACTAACCGCTGCCAACGTAGTTGTTATCACGTCTTGTGAGTCATCTGGATAATCAGCATGGTATGATTTAGTCATACCAAATGGATGCTTGGGCAATTTGAGTAACCTAAGCAATCGATAGTGTGCATTCACCCTGACATCTTCCGTGTGGCGTGCCTTCCCGAAAGGGAAAATCGGTGTAGCCTGGGCACGGGTAAACTGACACGAAATACAAAACGAAATGACACCCGTTCATTTGGGTTCAAGCTAATGGTTCACTTAATACGACATCTCCTTAGTAATTCGACAGTGGAAAGCAACAAAAGGCCAATTAAGTCGTGTTGGGTGGGCTGTTGCACGAGAGAATTGGATGACCTATTTTTTACGATTAATGGGCATCATTGTATGAATCGTGAATCGTTCAGCTGTAGCACCCTTTCGATGCCTAGCTGCCATGCCACTAGAAGGAAGCACGAGGGCTGGGCTACTCTCAGGTTGCCCAAGCCTAGACAGGGGAAGTCGAGAGGCGGAGGTCGGGTTCGAACCACGAACCTTCCGGTCAGTAAATTCGCTACCTAACCACTTGGGCCATCCCGCCCCTCATTACTGTATGACCGTATTGGGGGAGTCATGGAAAGAAGGGCCTTTTGATGAAGGTAGTGTAAGATGAAAATGAATAGGTATACTTCCAACAGAGCCAGACCAAAACCTTGTAGTTGATTGTGTCTGCGTTGGACTTGTTGCGGTGACAATTTAGTGTCCCGGCTATCCAAAATACAGTTGCGTACCGTACAACTCAAAGACAAGTCATGCTGAATGGTAAAGCATTAGACAGTAGCCCAACATTGAACTCATGAAAAGTCACAAGACAATCAGCCGGATTCATCATGCGACCAACACTGAGTAGGATAGAGAAGAACCTACTGATGACTGTGCCTCAAGGAGTGGCTTCCGTACAAGTTGATCCACTTGGTGATGACGGCGCCCGGTGAATTGTGCTGAATGCAAAAGAAATGTCGAGGTCAGGGGTACGTTTGTCCGGTTGGGACGACGTTGGGTGAAACTGCAGTTAGAAGACAAACAAATCGAATGACACAGGTGAGACGACAGCAAGATTGGAAGAGGACAAACTATGATTCAGATACCTCCCTCGAAAGCCTATGGTTATTCTGCGACCTGTGAATCAGTTGAGTAGTATATGAGAGGCCCACAGAGTTCAGGTTCACACAGAAAATAGAGGAGAGGACGGAAGAATAGTTAAAACACGGGGTTCTGGTACACTCTATCCAATAAATGGATCCTCAGTAGTGAACGTGGGCAGTGAGGTTACAACTGGCACCAGATCCAATCTCCACTCTCTATACACTGGGACTAAGGTTAGGAAAATAACCTGCAGAAGAAAACATGAGATTAATGGTTGAAAGAAACGACTGCGATCAATCAAAGCAACGATGGCGATGTTGGGTGGAATTATATTGGTTGTTCGACGTCCTTAGAGGGAAAAGGCATTAATAAAATCAGGCGTGTCGCTTCATTTTTACTTATATGGTAGTTGTTGTGACTTTGTGCGTAAGCCTATTCATTTGTTGCTGTTCCAGTGTTGCCAAAACGCTGTGGTTCATCGAAAGGAAGACCGAGGGACCACGACATGGTTGTCGAGACCAGCCAGAACGATATCTTGTCATATCGGTGGTTACGCAGTCATTACAATGAGCTTTATGTTGTAGATGAACAAAGTGAACTTTACTGAATACTGGGAAAAATAAACGTCCAAAAACAAAGGCGGGACAAGTGGATGGTCAGGGTGAATGACCCAACAGAGATGGATGAATTAGCGGACCGTTTCGATTGTGTTCAGCCAATTGACGGACTGGAAATAGGACGTGCAACCTATGAGCTCTGTGGCACACACGGAATTCAGCCGCAAAATAGCCCTACTTATCAAGTCACCCTGTAATTTATAATATTGAAAACTGTTAGCTACTGTTCGGACACTATGGATTATCGTGTGTGTATGTGTGTGTGTGTGT
>NW_008751685.1:2126153-2130246 GCF_000715545.1 Opisthorchis viverrini | reverse complement strand
TTACACTCTATGAAGGGAAGGCTCATAATGGTGGTTGCTGGGTTTACCCAGTCAGCTGAATTACGGAGATGACTGGTATGCTAGCACATGGCTACGAAAGCTCGATGAGAAAGAGAAGGGCCAGCATAACTAACTTACTAATTCACGGGAACGTTGTTCGGAGAGGAGCACATGGAATGTGACATGTGTGGTTGTGTATTGGGACTAGTGTTCTTGATCGTTGATGCCGGACCAGAAGCACGCTCTACGGTGTTTGGAGGAGAGGACTCGTTGGAAAAAGAGTTCCGTTGATTGGAAGGGTTGGATACAGGTCGCATTGACGAGTTTGTCAATGGAGATGTTGAGGCCGATGCAGGGCTGAATGATGGGACAGTGCGTTCCGGCTGGTCACCAGTTGTCACGGAAGCACACGGAGAAGGCGAATTATCTGTCAGAGGAATACCGAACTGTAACCAAAAGAAACACCGCGATCAAGTGAGTGTTTCAGGCAATAGGTACTGTATGCATTATTTGGGAATACCTCACTAAACGCGGGATCTTTCGTTTGCAATTGATGTTTCTCCGGCATGAGCCGCAGAGTTGAGTTGAAAGAAGACAAAAAAGAGTGGTGTGGGATTCTTAGGCCAGGGCCAGTATGTCTACCGAGCTGAAGATGAGTAGCGTAGCTTGAAAGAGAAACGAAATCTAAGTCTAGTTAAGGTGGGGGGAAAACAGGCTGACATGACTGTCGACAACATACCCCCAATTCCCGTATCAATTTTTTAGGGTTTATGTAACCGAATTTTCGGTTGAAATTGTGCCCCATTGAGTGAATTTAATCTATAGTGAAAAACCGAGAAGCACTGTACAGTTATTCCATCCTTCCTAGCTATCACCAGCAGTGCACATCTAACACATTGACCTGTGGAAATTGGAACCCAGGACATCCCGGCTAGAGTGTGCCATTCGGCTACGGGCCATTGATTCGCAATTAGACAGGATGTAGTACTGCTCATGATTCAGTCAAGTAATTCACGTTCTGTGTGGTAACCCGATTGACGATTTGTCAGAAGACCCAAGCAATTCGTGATTCTCTTTTCTGAGTAGACTGCTCGTGCAGTTTTCAGAATCGACCAGATCTGAATTTCTCGCAAAACAAGGTATTTAGACCGTCAACACAGTCTTCCGACTGCAGACATATCTCAGTGATCTGTGAATGGGAGGAGGCGAGATCGCTCAAGTGGTTAGAGCGCGAATTTACTGACCTAAATTTCCGTGGTTCGAACCCGACCTGTGTCTCGACTTTCCTTGACTAGGCTTGGGCAACCAGGCAGTCTCCAAGCCCTCGTGCTTTCTTGGCAGTTAGGCACCGAAAGGGTGCTGCAGCTGGACGCACTGACATTGTTTTCTGCGAAAGTTCCGCTTCAAAGTTTGGCAATTTATCATTGTTATCCTAAACCTATCTACGCAGTCGAAAAGTCAGTTCCTTGGTTGTTCAGGTGGCTGTTGACCTATTCGCCGAAGTTAGTAAATGGCTTGTCACCACACAGGCACCGCGCCGTCAACCAGGCCTCTGCGTACAGTGACGAAATATTTGTAGATCAGCAGCTATATGACCGATGACCAAAGCGTCCCAGCTACAAATATTTCGACGCAATCCCGGAGCCTGACACTATTATATGGACAAGTTGTCAATACGACTTTGAGATAGCTCGGTGGTTGAGGTGCTAGATTACGGACCGGTTCGAGCCCAACCTCGGCATCTCGACTGCTCCTGTCTAGGCTTGGGCAACCTCACAGTATCCCACCCCTCGTGTCTCCCTTCGTTGGTACGGCAGCTAGGCACCGAAATAGGACTACAGCTGAACGTTTTTTTTCCTCCTCGAAAGAGTACGCAACCGAGTGAGCATGGAAAGGGATATTTCGAGATGTATGGTAAGGATCGAAGTGCTTGCTGTTAAACTATCGATCGCTCACTCGCTCATCTTTCCTACAATAAAGGAAGAAAGTTATCCTTTGGTATCCCAATGTGCTGTCTCGTATAGCCAAACGATATTTCGACTGAAGCCGGTCATCCCAAGGCAGTTAAGATAACCATTCGTAATTTGGGATTTCGTGAGTGCTTGCTTCAGATTTCGTCCTGCAATAGAAGTCAGTCTATGATGAAAAGCCTATACAGCTATTTCGTCCTTGTTGGGAATCATCATCATGAAAACCCGGAAAGTTTCGAACCCGCCACCTCCCGACCAGTAGTTTGAACACCTAAGCGCTCTCAACGGGCGGCCGGGCAGCAGTCTCAGTCGCACTTTGACAAGATGCAGCCCCACTCATTTTTCAATCACAGATTCCACATCCAGTGATCAGGTGTCGACTGACTCCTTGAGTGATGGCAACGCAGAGATAGAGGTTACACTCATTTTGTCAAATTATTCTTACAGTACGGTACTTCTCGGGTTTTCAGCACAGACTGGCTCCACTTGCAGGTTAAAATCCCAATTAGAAAAGTTCACTACTTGTTTTCAAATTCTTCAGGGGCACGAATAAAAGGACCTGATTCTAGCCTACTACAAACACTTTGAGATGTCTCAATCACAGAACACTCAAACAGTCTGGAAGGAAACTGATGGCATAAACGATAGGGACATCAGCTGGCGTCTTTTAATAAATTCATACAAGCTCAAGGATGGACAAAAATAAAATCGTTCAGCTGTAACACCCTTCCGATGTCAAGCAGCCATGCTACTCAAAGGAAGCACGAGGGCTGGGATACTGCCAGGTTGACCAAGCCTAGAAAAGGGAGGTCGAGAGGCAGAAGTCGGGTTCGAACCACAGATCTTCCAGTCAATAAATTGGCGCTCTTAACCACTTGGGCCATCTCGCCCCAAGGATGGTTAACTTGAACCCCAACCTGCACATACCAAGAATAGCTAATGAAATACAATAGACTGACCCAATGAAATGTTCTCAAAAGCGTTTCACACCCTCTTAGCACGAAAAACACTTCAGGAGTTCTCCGTATGGCGAAGCAAACGTGATACCGGTTTTAAAAAGAACGATGTTGAATGGCAAATGTTGCAACAGTCACGGAGTGCACTAAGGAGCAGAAATACTGGTTACCATAGTTCTTAATTCAGTAACGATTTGTAAGTTGGGACAGCTGTCCATCACCGCAGCCCAAAAGACCGTTCTCACACCACCTCGCTTCCTCACCTACTAGTCAGAGTTCTAACGATCAGATAATGGTTAAAGTAAGGGTTCTGATAGGGTGACTACTCGATAACAAACACCAAAGTAGACGCAGGAAAACAAACAGCTAACAAACGCTGAAAAGCCACTCCCGCGGCATCAAAAGACCATCACCGAGGAAGAATCGAAACAATACACCAGAAAGCCAGCCTCATAAATGCCTATCGCACAAACTTACCCTTTCTGACACCTGGAAAGCAACGAAACAGGGAGTGGAAAAGATAAGAGTAGGGTAGTGTGACGACGATAACCATTGTGAAACAAAAATTACATCCAGCAAGATATCAGGAAACAAAACGCGAATGCTGCAGTGAATTTCAGCCTCTCTGAAAAATAAATTAGTCTTTTATGATCCGTAAGGCATGTTTCCTGGACGCCCCTGACCGAATTTAGGATTAAATGTTAAAACGGTGAATCCATATCACAATGGAATGAACCAAACGTAAAAGTACAATTCTGGATTCCCCCTCATCCACCTGATGAGTTCCAATAAGTTCGGAACCTCGCGCATCTGCAATTTCCGCGATACTGACACATTAGGACTTTAGAAGACTGTATCTTACACAACATTAATCAAGAGCGGTTTACTCTTCAGTTCAAGAGATGCGTTGTTTTCTCGCCACTGTTGGTGCGTTCAGTAATTTCTGGAAGTCAACCGAATATTCACAGTAGAGATATGGTCAAAGTTAATGAGACCGTTTGCGTAAGCAAAGCAAGTTAATTCATCAAATCATTGTAATGTTGAAGTCAGGAGCTTATAACTGGTAATCGTGACGTCTCCTTCCTGCAAACCCAACAAGCCCAGTATGAATGAGTATCTCATTTAGCCGAGCCACTCAGCCATATCATTCCATTACTAGGTGAGACA
>NW_008751685.1:2106698-2126104 GCF_000715545.1 Opisthorchis viverrini | reverse complement strand
TGGGATACTGCCAGGTTGCCCAAGCCTAGAAAGGGGAGGTCGAGAGGCAGAGGTCGGGTTCGAACCACAGATCTTCCAGTCAATAAATTGGCGCTCTTAACCACTTGAGCCATCTCGCCCCAAGGATGGTTAACTTGAACCCCAACCTGCACATACCAAGAATAGCTAATGAAATACAATAGACTGGCCCAATGAAATGTCCTCAAAAGCGTTTCACATCCTCTTAGCACGAAAAACACTTCAGGAGTTCTCCGTATGGCGAAGCAAACGTGATACCGGTTTTAAAAAGAACGATGTTGAATGGCAAATGTTGCAACAGTCACGGAGTGCACTAAGGAGCAGAAATACTGGTTACCATAGTTCTTAATTCAGTAACGATTTGTAAGTTGGGACAGCTGTCTGTCCATCACGCCCAAAAGACCGTTCTCACACCACCTCGCTTCCTCACCTACTAGTCAGAGTTCTAACGATCAGATAATGGTTAAAGTAAGGGTTCTGATAGGGTGACTACCCGATAACAAACACCAAAGTAGACGCAGGAAAACAAACAGCTAACAAACGCTGAAAAGCCACTCCCGCGGCATCAAAAGACCATCACCGAGGAAGAATCGAAACAATACACCAGAAAGCCAGTCTCATAAATGCCTATCGCACAAACTTACCCTTTCTGACACCTGGAAAGCAACGAAACAGGGAGTGGAAAAGATAAGAGTAGGGTAGTGTGACGACGATAACCATTGTGGAACAAAAATTACATCCAGCAAGATATCAGGAACCAAAACGCGAATGCTGCAGTGAATTTCAGCCTCTCTGAAAAATAAATTAGTCTTTTATGATCCGTAAGGCACCTGCAAGGTGGGACACGAACGAGGCTAATTACCATTAGAGCGACAACTATGACAACGCATCAATGACGACGAGGAACGGTCACAATTTTGTTCTGTTCTGAAATGGTTAGATAAATTTCATGAGGAGGAATGGAACTCGTGTGTTTCCAAAGAGAGACCAACAGAGTGGGCGGTTCCTCTTCGTGGGTCAATACCACGAGCTTTGCGCTCTGAAATGGTTAGATAAACTTCATGAGGAGGAATGGAACTCGTGTGTTCCCAAAGAGAGACCAACAGAGTGGGCGGTCCCTCTTCGTGGGTCAATACCACGAGCTTTGCAGCAGAGTAGATCCCTTCCCGATAGAACCCTCTCCACGAGAATCGCTGTACCAGTTTGCGTTCCGACTTACTAGTAAAGTTACGACACTTACAATGAGATGGTGGAACGCTGCAGGAGGAGAGAATCACATGATTGGTTGTCGCGCTGTAACTTCGTCCGATCACATACCATCTCGTTTTCATGTAAGCCAGTTAGCGACGCATCAAAACCATGGCCTGTATGGGAGTTATGCGACCGGGCACGGATGGAAATCAGTGTCTAAGGATTTACAAGCAGTTAAATCAATCATAATAGCAAACACCATTTCCGTAAATTATGATTCCGGAGCCAGACACATCAGTGATAAGAGAAACTAGCAATGTGGTCTTGGACCAGTTATACATATAATTTAGCAAACAAGTCGAAATTCTTCAAACTGAGATTCCACAGACTTACTCGAGCTAACAAATAATTCATGATTTGACGAGTCATTTGGGCCACTTTCGGATACGGGTCGTTAGAGAGTTGGACCAAAGCAAGCCAAAATTGTGCGTAAACGTTGGTAGTACCTACAAAAAGCATGTGTAAAAAAGAGGATAAATGAGGCCTACGAGCAACCAATGCAGTTTAGCGAAAATGCTTTAAGGGGGTGGCTGGAAGATCAGCCTCGTAAACGAGCCTTTGTGTCGGGACAGCAGTCTAATAATACCTAGTTGCGGCGTGGGAGCATGGCAAGTGTTCAGTTGTGACACCCTTCTGGTGCCTAGCTGCCATGCCACCCGAAGGGAGTACGAGGGCTGGCATACTGCCAGTTTGCCCAAACCTAAACAAGAGACGTCGAGAGGCAGAAGTCGGGTTCGAACCACGGACCTTCCGGTCAGTAAGTTCGCGCCCTAGCCACTGAGCCATTTCGCCCCCATGATCAGTGTGCGGAGAACGAAATACATATTAATTCTCCGACAGCCATCAAAAGTGTATTTCTATTATTTCCCAGAGTCTCAAGACAGGGAAAAGGAACAGAATGGCGGTTCTGAAAAACGCTTCTACGTAACGAACAGATGCATCCCAGTGGCCACAGGAAAACACGAATTCACAACATGGCAACCGTCAGTTAGCAATGGAAGCAAGCGTAAATTATCTCCAGTTCCACAATTTTAAGCAGTGCTATAGTCACGAGAATCCAGGTGGGGGTTCCAGAAAAATGAATGTAAAACTCAATATCTTCGGTTGAACAAAATGCTGTTGACTCAAGGGAGTAGAAAGAAAAATCTGGTTGTGTTCTGTGGCACATCAGTCTGGTTCAACAAGTAATGCCTAGAAATGCAACCCATGAATCGAATACAGTCAAGTGAGACCAAGGAAAGCTGTGTGCACCCAGCGGATAAGTTTTTAACAATGCCCAAATTTTACAGCTTCTGGATTTGTGGATTTACCTTATGCTACCAGTTGGTCAACTACAAACAGTAAACAAGGGGATCCGTTGAAATCCCAGACGCAGCCAGCAGAGCGCCAGCTAAGCAGAAAAACTACATGTAGAACACCCAATTCTAAAAGGAGATGACCCAGGCAAAACCACACTTGGTAAAGTACGCCGTTGTGGACAACCTAGGGGCAAACCAACCCTCTAGGGGAGAAGTTTATCTACAGGAAGAGGAGGACAGGAGGAAGCAGGTAGGAATACCATTTTTTTATCAGGAAGGAACCGACAGCGTCCTGGGAACATGGCGCTGTGCGCGCAAAATGTGTGCAGACTAGAAGCTTACCAGCGAAAAAGGTCGGCAAAGCTAATGGCTCGGTCCGTCGTGCTTTGACAAGTCCATCATCCTTGATAGCCGAGGGTCGCGGAGAGGTGCCTACATCATCTGGGCGGCCAGTGAAGTGTGACGAAGGAGCGAACCCTAGTATGTATAAGTAGGACAGGAGAAATTAGGACTGAAGACCCGAAAAATGTAAGAACCAAGAAGGTGAAGCACGAATATGGGGAGTGTAGCAAACGAGAATACTGGCGATCTGTAAGCCACACGAGGACGAGGCAAGATGCTAGCCCATCTCAGCCGTCAGTCAGGAAGAGTGAAGCATGTGGTCAGTGAATTAGGGAACACAAAGCTTGTCATAGCGCGGTACAACTACATAATTGCTTCAGGCCGCAGGTGTAACAACAGCAGAATGATGAACGGTGAAAGTCCATTGCACAGAATTACCCAGTTGGTTGCATTCAGCAAATTCACACGAAAAACGAAGGCGTGTTATGTTCCACATACACTCACCAGAAACACTGTGCCGAGACGGTCGACCGATCGGACGACTCAGAGTGGTTCCGGCTGCGGTGGATGACAGCTGCTGCAACTCTTGCAAATAATGATGTGCCATCGCGCACAACTGGATTTCAAACTGTCTGACAAGCGGGCACAATGCAGCGACGAGCTCGCATCTGACCAGAGGGCTGGCCTCCAGTGTGGCTAGTTTGATTAGACGCGTAATCACTTGTTGACTGATCTGGAAAAAAGGCGGCAATAATAGGCCATTGAGATTTCGAGAATAACAAACTGTGACCATACAAAATCGAGAAATTTCAAGGTGCAAACCTGGTCGGCGTGGTCCTTTTTGGATGGATCAGTCGTTTGGTTATCAACCAAAGTGCCTAGGGCATACGTGGTCGCGGCGCGAACCTGTGGAGAACAACAGAAGAAAGGGTGAAGCAATCGGTTGTATAATAAAAATAGATAGTCTAATGAGAGAAAACACCCGATGAACTAATGTTCCTAAAGTGTCCGGGTAAGTTGTTCAGCTGTAACGCACTTTCGGCGCTCGGCTGTCATACCACCCAAAGGAAGCACAAGGGTTGAGATACTGCCAGGTTATTCACGCCTAGACAGGCGCGATCAAGATCCCGGTATCTAGTTCGAACCAAGAATCTCCGGTAAGTAGCTTCGTGCCTTAACCAGTGAACCAACTTGAGCCCGAATGGGTGCGAATCCGACTACCCTTGTTTCATCAACTATCCTTCAGCTTCATATGCTGGTACAATCACCCGTGCTATCAATTTGTCGGGAACTTGGAATCTAAGCAAGGGGACAAATAAGCAGGGAACAGAAGGGGAAGCTCAGTGATAAATGCTCTCTAAACTGTGCATATAGGCCACATAGTAGTAGCGGTGATCCATTGGACAAAGTACATTGTCCTCCTCTTTGCCGCCAATGTACTGAAGCAAAGGAGTTAGTTTTTCTAGAGTGGCTCATTCTGAGCAGGTGAACACTGACATAGTGAAATAGACTGAAAACCCGAGATCGGATTTCAAAATGCGGTTAACTGAAGGTTTTTCGCTTTTTGATAGATCGTAAATCAAACAAGCCATCATGAATCACAACCAAATGCACGTGACCTAAAGCATACAGTCGGTGACCGTGAATAACGCAGAAACACAAAAAATGAAAACATACAGGACACACGGCAAAGAGCTGGACATCTAAAGTTCTCGGAACCAGGTCAAGGAACCGAAAAAGCTACGTTACTGAACAGATACTTTCATTTACACACGAATTTATCTTTGACAGGAGACTCAACTGAATCCAACGGATTCTCTCGTTTGTGGTGGCCCTGCAACAGGCCGCAAGTATTAGGACCGATGAGCTAGGGGGAGCTTATACGCCTTTGGATCGGATCTGCGGTTTGTCTCTCCTGATTCGCCTTATATGGAAATTCCTCCCGATTGTTGTTTACAATTGCTATCAGTATGTGCGGGTGAGTAGGTTCAACCTCAGTTGGGCAGCGGCAGGCAATACGTGAATTTTAGTCGCATCGAGCCTTCCAACACTGATGGCTCCTCGTGGTTGACAGCCACACACCACCGAAACCGCTCTGCATGCGCTCGCAACATGTACACATGTACATTCAGCTGGATGTCTCAACTCGGCTTATCCGAAACCGCTCTGCATGCGCACGCAACATGTACACATGTACATTCAGCTGGAGGACATCATAAAAAACGAGAGATTCAATCGAGTCTCGCGTGAAAACCAAATTGATTTGCAAATGAGTGAATTTCTCGATGTACACCCTCTATTCTACTCACGCTAGGATGCTTGGTGATTTCCGCCGCTTCGCTTTGGCAAGAATCGTGGTACTTGTCTAGCGCATGTGTCGCCGTCGCTGAATCTGACCAGCGACTTATATTCGCCTACATGTCTTTCTTTGTTTGTCACCTTGTACCGAACGTTGCGCGTAACCTTCTTCCTTTTTGGAACGCAATGCTTTGTTATGTTCATTACCCTTGATTTGCTTCATATGGAACAACCACTGTACTGTTCCACTCTTTACCTCGGTTTTACGCGATTAGACATTGATGGGGTAGTACTGGGGTATACCACCTATGGATGGGCTGATGAGTAGTGTAAGATGGCACCTATCTGTTGGCTTCTGCCAGTGGGAGGAGAATTCGTGGATTAGTTCTCTTTCCACTTTACAATTCGATCAAGCTTTTCTGTTAAAAGAAAAATGTCCTCCAGAAATAAATATGTTAATATTTCTTCAGACTTCCTGGGAACGATAACTTCTAGCCTCACTTAGCAGCGTGGACGATCGGTCACGCCATGAGATGTCAAGGAGCTGAGATAACCAGTCAAACAGAGGTACCACCATCCTACTCTGCCTTTTCCATGTCACATCAATTTGTGATACCACCCAGATCGAGCCTTTTCCTCACGTGATATAGTCGATCTGAAGTAGCAGTAAAAGTTCACTAACGTATTCTGGACGTAGCACAATATTTACCGGCTTCGCCCTTCTTGAGGCTCATCACTTGGGCGTATTCTCCGAGTTTCCGTCAACCTTATGTTCTACTTGAACCTAATTGGACAGATTTCGACCAATACTGTTGTCATTTTCACATGAATTTGGTTTTTCCAGGAGACTCAGCTGGATCCCTCGTTCATTATTGTCCGCTTTAAATGAATATTGTACTAAATGAAACATGAGGCGGCCTGTTGCAGGGCCACCATAAACGAGAGAATCCGTTGGATTCAGCGGACTTTCTTCCCCTTATAATCAATCGAGAAGCGATCTTTTAGGATAGGTTTGGAAATCAGTTGGTAAACTTACTGCTCGTCGACGCTTTGCCTGACACAAGGTCTCGTCAGGCCAAGGGAATAGGTTACAAGGTTCAAGTACAGAGTAGGTGTCTCCTCACTTACAGGCTAGTTCAGTCTTGGGTGTCACCTAGTGTAAGTGAACAACAAGTCATACTAACTAATCACGTCAAGAGAACTACTAATATGACTAGTGGAGATGCTATCAAACATGAAAAAACGCATACCTCAGGGGAAACATCATCCAAGTAGTTGAATAATACCTCTGTAACGTTGTACCGGATGCCGAACCAACGTGCATCGTCGTGTTTTCTCCAGAGCTAAAGACAAAGTGCAAAAAAACAATAGATAACAGACAGTGAGGACAAAAATTACCGTACGGTTAAGATCGATTTGTCTACGGATAGCTGTGTGTGCTTGATCGGAGCAAAATCTACGGCCTAGCTCTAAAAAATCAAAGAATGGGGGCGAGATGGCCCAAGTGGTAAGAGCCCGAATTTACTGACCGGAAGTTCCGTGGTTCGAATCCTACCTTCGCCTCTCGACTTCCCCTGTCTAGGCTTAGGCAACCTGGCAGCATCCCAGCCCTCGTGCTTCCTTCGGGTAGCATGGCAGCTAGGCACCGGAAGGGTGCTACAGCTGATCACTCACTATCAAAATAGTGAAAAACAACTAAATGAGATAGAGCTTTGACTGGAAAAGTGAAATGTCTTGAGTTTCTGTTGAAAACGTTGCCCCGATGGTTCGGTTTGACAACAGGACTACTTTTAGGTAATTTATACGGGTTTTCATTTTGAAGTGCAGAAAAGTGAATGTGCCGCGGGAATAGGACTTGAAGGCCTTTTTAGCTTGATTATTTCCTACATAGGCTTCCAGATGGAGTGAGATACCTGGTGTCAAGGACAATACAAAAATGAACTAACCTATTATTCGTAAGAATCACGGGCGGCGTATTCGCCCAACATTTCTGCCTAATTGCAGTTTCTATTTAGTTTATCTGGCTGAAACTAATAAAAATGCAGCTATGGGAACTGATAAATCAAATGAAAATATGAGTGGCAGCATCATTCAAACAGAAAGAAGGCACTGGAACTGATAATCGCCTATGATTAAGCGATCCAACACCGGGATATGTGCAAGTGCACACGGTATGTTGCGTCGATCCTGAATTTTGAGGTAAGCTCTGAGGAGTGGTATTGCTTTTTGCAATCTATCTCAAGAAAAAAGCTATCCTTTCGCAGTATTAATACTAAATCGTAAAAATACAAGATAAAAGGGTGGTAGGGGAGACTGTATCTAGTGTTAACAATCTAAGTGAACATCACATGATCGATTAAGCAAGCCATTATCCGTACTAATTGGTCTCTGACCCCAGAATTATCTGCAAGCACGTCTGGTCATAAATAATGTGACACACAAGTCGTGCATTGGTTGTTTCGAATTATTCGATGGAGTCACGGTAGTCCGTCTCTCAAAACAAAATGTTTGATCTCAGCAGAAGAGCGTTATATTGGGAGATGTACGCAGCTATTTTTTCGCCAATGATGACCAAAGTTGAGATTTGGATGGTCAGCTGGTGTGGTCTCCAAAGGTGTGACAGGACAGCATCAGCACATCAGTAGAAGAGAAGACGATGGTGGGTGCAGCACTTTGGAACAGCAGGACCCAGCGTGATTGAGACAGGAAAGAAATAGCCAGGCATTGAATGCGACGACCTACTCAGTTAAAGCTAAAACTTATAAGCTGCTCCCTCAGTGTTGTGTCTTGCTGAAGGGTAGTGCAACTCCGTATCGGTCCCTTGGCTACATGCTCCGTCCACTATGATATATCAAAGGGCACGGTAGCTCTACACAGCCCTTTATGAAAACAAAGGAAAACTACTACACTCATTTGCAAACTAATTTGGTTTTTCGAGAGATTTCGAGAGACTCGCCTGGAACCCAGCTGAATCTCTCGAAAAACCAAATTAGTTTGCAAATGAGTGTATATTCGCAATTTGGTTTCAAGTAGAACATAAGGTTGACGGAAACTAGGGGACTGTGCCTACCTGATGAGCCCCAAAAAAAGCGAAACCGGTCGTGGGCTGTCGATGGATTTTCAGCAACCTTATGAGTAGTACATTACGAAAATTACTACAACTGTATTTATACCGTAGTCACCGAGTTTTCCACAAGGTCGTGCCAGAATTTCCGTGAGGGGGCGAGAAGCGTCGAGTCAGAAATGCTCGATCCAGATTGGCTGGTATTCTAACCAATCAGGGCATGCCTTCGTTTGGTCCGTGTCCTGCACGTGACACATCCGTCCAAAAGATGTGATGTTCGGCTATTAGGGATGGCTAGCCTCCGGACACCCAGTTAAACGTAAATTTTTTGTGCCCGACGTTGATTACTTTTGTGTTCATAAATGTTTGTTAAATCTAGTATTACTGTGTGCCCCGGGCTTCATTTCAATCGGGCTGAACGGTTAACGTTTAGTGTGAAGCATTTTCACCGCTGTATTGCGCAAGCTCTCAGGTGGGCCTTGGGGGGAAGGGCAGTGAAAACCAGTGAACCTGCATAAGGATGGGTGTTTAACTTGCCAAACTTGACGTCACAGCCGATTGGCCACGGTTTACGTGATGCCACACATACCTACACTAGGACCTAAAGGAAAGCAATTTCAGGTCAGAAGTAGAAGACGTAACAGGCGTTTCTTCGCGAATTATTCCCATTACCGAGTTGAAAAGCAAGGCTGATAGAGATGAACCCCGGGGAAAACCATTTTTGATTTTGAACTCAACAGAATCTCCTCCAAAGATATTCGCGCCACCAAAAGTGTTTGCCTATAGTCATAGGGCTGGTGAAAACGTTTAGAGAGGAAGGCATCGCCACAAAGCAAAAAGGTCAACTGAGTCGTACAGCCCCCTGAGATCTAAGAAAACAACAATTGTTGGCTTTCTGTGTGGCGGTGTACAAGAAGTTGCCTTGAGATAAAGATATGGTCAGTGCATTCATTTCCCCGATTCCGTTTTTCAGGGGTGTCAATGATCCTGATAGGTAAGCGCGTTAGAGGCAAGTTATCGTGAGGATAGTCGGGACCGGGCGACTTTGTCCTGTTGGAAAGCCGAAGTTCGCTGGACTTGGAACAAACTTTTGAGCCGGCCTTCCATATAATTGGTGGGTTTCCTGAGACAGTGTTACGCACAAGTTGGAAAAGAGTTCGACTGCGACTAATCTTCATTAACCTTTCCGTTTCTTGGGCTTAATTAATCCAATTTTTCTGAGCAGTCTTGAAATTGCACCACAATCACCGTTTCGCGGATCTTGCTGAATCGTATTGCCAGGTTGATGAAGTCTCCCTGTTTAGCTATCGCAGAATTAAAGGTCACTGTAAGATTCAGTCTATATTCGGTCGTCATTTTGTTCTTATAAACACGGTGGAGTGCTGAATTCGTGGCGTTTCGGATAGTAAGCTGTTCCTCATCCGGCCGATCAGTTCGTTTCGCGTTCAAGACAGCTGCTATTGATAGAATTGTTTGACGATAGCATCTTGCGAGTAGTGAATATGATAGAGGTGAGTAATTAACTAGTTAATCGCAAGGGAACGATGTTCAACACGGACAGGTTGTTATCCGGAGCAAACAGGCATGTTTCGCTAGAGTGTATGACCAAACTGGTCATAACAAAGCAACAAAAAGTTGGCTATTCTCAGCGAGCTCATCATTCCCAAAGCGGAAGCCTAGTGCACGACGATCGGCGATGCCCAAGACGCGCCGTATAGGACTGACCGACAGAGTCATTTGACGTGGGCAGAGTTAAAATAGACGACTGTTTTATACCAACGTTGGCGTGAACGACAGCCTGTCACTTTCCGTAGTGGTCCCCCGGAGACCGAGACTTCACCTTATTTAGACACAGCTGGGCAAATAAGAGAAACTCATTCTTACTTTAGAAAGGCCGAATATTAGCCAAAGCCTCATTCGAATAGGCAATTCACGTTCCAATGAGGGAGGATTTTCCGATAACTGAGAAAGGACCATTGGGAGGAAATTCTGTTTCAGTGAGGCATCCTGGAAGTAGGTATCAGGCTACAAAAAACGAGGGGAACAATTGCGAATTAGCAGAAGTTCACGACAGATGCATCAATATTAGCTGGCCCTGTAGGACTTCCGTGAAGGATAGCGTGCTTTTTGAAAACTGAATTTACGCTTAGAACACAGTGCATACAAGCAATCCATGGTAAAAATGTCAATGACTACCCTTGGAAAAGACATATCTGATGAATTGAGTGATACCATACATTTTGATTGCATACTTAGCTTTAGGGACGCTGTGTTTTTGCAAACTGATACCGCTCACCCACACTGGGACAAACAGACATGCATTGAGGTATATGCATACAACCGGTTTCTTGTGGTTCCTCCTCGCCTATTTAAAAACCTTTATCTGCGCCACCGAGACCTGGAGCTGAGTTCCCAAGTTACTATGATTTCCTCATTTCCATGCTTATGAAGAGTCTCTTAATTATGTTCTTCTCCGTCTTCTAACAACTTTGCTCAACTACGCTTACTCAGGCATCTCAACTTCTCCATTCAGATGTCTCACTAAAAAGGTGTCTTCGAACAACAACAACCACGTGCCCGTAATTTCTTCTGCAGAAAGTCAATGCTTCCGTTTTCTTCTGGTAACTACAATAACACGGAGGCCACCACAACCCTAATTCAGACCACCTTTTCCAGTTAGTTACCTTCTGCTTTGCAGGTTTTTATGACTTGTGAGCCAATACATTAAAACGCAAAATGTAGTGTCATTCTGAGAGACTTTCATCCTTTACCCTTCACCAAATATGCACAAAGTTCCGAACCACTGTGTCAGAAAACGTTGATTCATATCATTAAGTTCGATAGATAATGGGTGAGAACCCAAAGCAACAAACGGGAATAAGTTGGGAAGCAAATTGGCCTACCTCTCCGAACGGCTCCTTTTCCAACATCTTCGTGAGGGCGAATGCGGTGATTGTTCGTGTAAGGGGCTGGGACAAAACACCGAAATCCGAATGAACATACGGACACAACACAGAGTATTGCATTGCAACTGACGGACGAACATTAGCCCTCATCTGTCCCATACGATTTACTCGTGTTATGTCTACAAATAATGTTGGCAGGGGTAATAAGGTGTTACCCATTCCAGTCGTAATGCGCAGTGACAGGTGGTGAAAAAGTAGCTGTGTATTCTGTACACGTACAAGACCAAACCAAGGGAGATGCTTTGTGGACCAACAGTAGAACAAACAGTAGAACATCTTCTCACACAGCCTGTCTGAAACAAGTCCTGGGTTTGAAGCTCCCAGCTAGCGTTTTGAGCATAACCACCAAAGCTACACTACACAGTGCGCCGTTGGTAACTAGCAACAAGCGGATACTGGACCCACATTTCCAACCGATCAGAGCCCGCTTGATGCTGGATTGGTCAGAAACCCGATCGCTTGGCAAACCCCATGAGAATGAGGCTTTTTGACAGTTGAGGAATCGTCATTGTTGAGAACATGGAGGTACACTGCTAAAATAGACGACTGTTTTATACCAACGTTGGCGTGAACGACAGCCTGTCACTTTCCGTAGTGGTCCCCCGGAGACCGAGACTTCACCTTATTTAGACACAGCTGGGCAAATAAGAGAAACTCATTCTTACTTTAGAAAGGCCGAATATTAGCCAAAGCCTCATTCGAATAGGCAATTCACGTTCCAATGAGGGAGGATTTTCCGATAACTGAGAAAGGACCATTGGGAGGAAATTCTGTTTCAGTGAGGCATCCTGGAAGTAGGTATCAGGCTACAAAAAACAAGGAAGACAATTGCGAATTAGCAGAAGTTCACGACAGGTGCATCAATATTAGCTGGCCCTGTAGGACTTCCGTGAAGGATAGCGTGCTTTTTGAAAACTGAATTTACGCTTAGAACACAGTGCATCCATGGTAAAAATGTCAATGACTATCCTTGGAAAAGATCTATCTGATGAACTGAGTGATACCATACATTTTGATTGCATACACAAGCAATCCATGGTAAAAATGTCAATGACTACCCTTGGAAAAGACATATCTGATGAATTGAGTGATACCATACATTTTGATTGCATACTTAGCTTTAGGGACGCTGTGTTTTTGCAAACTGATACCGCTCACCCACACTGGGACAAACAAACATGCATTGAGGTATATGCATACAACCGGTTTCTTGTGGTTCCTCCTCGCCTATTTAAAAACCTTTATCTGCGCCACCGAGACCTGGAGCTGAGTTCCCAAGTTACTATGATGTCCTCATTTCCATGCTTATGAACAGTCTCTTAAATATGTTCTTCTCCGTCTTCTAACAACTGTGCTCAACTACGCTTACTCAGGCATCTCAACTTCTCCATTCAGATGTCTCACTAAAAAGGTGTCTTCGAACAACAACAACCACGTGCCCGTAATTTCTTCTGCAGAAAGTCAATCCTTCCGTTTTCTTCTGGTAACTACAATAACACGGAGGCCACCACAACCCTAATTCAGACCACCTTTTCCACTTAGTTACCTTCTGCTTTGCACGCTTTTTTTGTGACTTGTGAGCCAATACATTAAAACGCAAAATGTAGTGTCATTCTGAGAGACTTTCATCCTTTACCCTTCACCAAATATGCACAAAGTTCCGAACCACTGTGTCAGAAAACGTTGATTCATATCATTAAGTTCGATAGATAATGGGTGAGAACCCAAAGCAACAAACGGGAATAAGTTGGGAAGCAAATTGGCCTACCTCTCCGAACGGCTCCTTTTCCAACATCTTCGTGAGGGCGAATGCGGTGATTGTTCGTGTAAGGGGCTGGGACAAAACACCGAAATCCGAATGAACATACGGACACAACACAGAGTATTGCATTGCAACTGACGGACGAACATTAGCCCTCATCTGTCCCATACGATTTACTCGTGTTATGTCTACAAATAATGTTGGCAGGGGTAATAAGGTGTTACCCATTCCAGTCGTAATGCGCAGTGACAGGTGGTGAAAAAGTAGCTGTGTATTCTGTACACGTACAAGACCAAACCAAGGGAGATGCTTTGTGGACCAACAGTAGAACAAACAGTAGAACATCTTCTCACACAGCCTGTCTGAAACAAGTCCTGGGTTTGAAGCTCCCAGCTAGCGTTTTGAGCATAACTACCAGAGCTACACTACACAGTGCGCCGTTGGTAACTAGCAACAAGCGGATACTGGACCCACATTTCCAACCGATCAGAGCCCGCTTGATGCTGGATTGGTCAGAAACCCGATCGCTTGGCAAACCCCATGAGAATGAGGCTTTTTGACAGTTGAGGAATCGTCATTGTTGAGAACATGGAGGTACACTGCCGTACAAGGTCAAATTATTTCATAAAGCTTAACTGTGCTGATAAGGTGGTTTGGGTGTAGAATTCCGACTAACACTACCACAGCATATTTGGTCAGTTCCCCTGTTACGTGAGTCACTGTAGGAAATCCATTTTTGCAGTTCGGAAGTGCTTCAGGGTTCGACGATGAACTAGAGCTATAAGACCGAAAAATAAACACACTGGAATATAGGCAGCTGGGGTTGTTGGTCAGGTTTCCCTGGATCTCTCCACCGATGTTGGTAATCGACTTTCAAGCATTTCGAGGAGACATTGTCAACCTCGAACTGACAATATCCCAAAGGAGGGTGACGAAATGCTTGCAGAGAAACCCCAAGTCAAACAACCAACGCTAAGGCTTGTCAGGAGCTGGAATCGGAACTAAGCATTCACTGAATACCACAATCATTGAGATGATCGAGTGTTCCACCAACTCCTTCAGAAAAATACCGCAATACCTGCAGCGCACATTAAGTACCAATAGTTTCTAGTGTCTGCTCAAAACCAACATAGATATCCTCTATGAAATTGGGGCATGTTATCAATAATCAAACTTACGGACAAATTCTCCGTATCATTCAGACAATTCATGAAATATTTGAAGCCTCCATCACGAACTGAATCACTTCGGCTGAATTCCGTCTACGTGCGAAGCAAATAAACAGTGAGCAGGCATAAGTGTTCACATAAAGAAACAACTATGTATCAGGGGAACAGTTAGGAATCAAGAAATGAGAGTATATAATGACGTAGAACGTATGATAAAAGCAAACGTCTTTCTCCCGTCACACACTGTCTTACGGATATCTTAACGACCATGGTCAGATCAATCCATAAGGATATGGTCCGACTGGTTGATAACACAGGAACAAGCAATTTCTCGTTTGCACAGCACAACAGTATCAAATCCATGGTCCGTGCGCCCTAACCGGCAGTAGCAACCCAGGAGGACATAAAGGTGAATAGAAGAGGGTAGCCACATATGCTCCAACGATGGCCCATGACTTGACAAATAATGCACATGTGACTGAACATTTGAAACCATTGTGACCGGCATTACTCATCGCACGGACCTGAAACATACATATTTAGCTACGTACTACTAATTTGATCTGTATGGTCATCACCATCATCATCGACAGCATGACATCAGTGTTCAACGCCGATGCTTCACTGCCATATGGTAGTGGTGAGTCGTGTCGATTGATGGAACGCACTGGTGTCCAACTCATCGTTCAAAAAAAAAAAACAGGAAGCCATGGAGTTTTAAAAGGAACTATCCTTGAAAACGGTTTTGTCTATAGTTTTGCATACAGTTGTTTGAGGTGAGATTAATCTTCAGAAAGACTGGTGGGTCGTGGACAGAAAGGAAGTTTTGAATAAAACGCTACTAGCGAGATACATCCTGCGCGCTGAGGACGTCGAAAGACTTTCAGTGTTTGACAATCGATGTCTTCGGAGCATTGCCCGAATCTAGTGGGAACACCGGATCAGCAATTCCGAAGTACGTCGAATGGCGTTCCGGAGAAATAACTCACCCTTGTGCTGCGTATGCCAGTCGACCGACTTCCTCGAAGGGCTCTTTTCGCACAACCCCGTGAAGGGTGGAAGAGAGCCAGAGGCGGTCAAACAATGACTTAACAGTGAAGAATGAAAGCCAGTACCAGCAAACTCAGCTGCGCTGGTCACTGTCGTCTTCCTGGATGGGGACCCCAAGACGGGCCACATCAATGGCTAGAGACATTATCAGACATGGCCCAGTCACGCCCTCAATGGCGCTCGTGCATCCAAGCTATTGCCTTCAATGCATAGCTCCTTTTCCAACCCCCTCCCCCACTTGACAGCCCACTGAGAGTGCTGGATTTATGCACCAACTTACCAGCTCGCGCCTGCAATGCGCAGCTACCTACTCCCTCCCCGAAATCATCGGTGAACGAAACCCAGCTAAAACACGAGTACGCGGTTATTACAGCTGACAATGATGATGATGATGAGCTATATACATCTAAGGCAGGTCAATCGTCGCAATGGACGTTAAGTGTACAACGTAAACAATCCATGTTACCCAGAAGAACCACACACTTACCTGAGCACTGGCAATGATCTTCCCCCAAATGAACACTAAGTGGGGTTTCACCTCGGACAGACTGGACGAAAACAGACGGGCGATATAGGGTAGGATGCCAACCATCAAACAGTGTGTGACGGCCCACGGCCCCAAATCAAGGAACTCGCTTAGAAGTTGCATTGCTCGGGTTCGATGACTTTGGCTCAGTAATATCTGGAACAGGAAAGAACGACGGGCTGGAGCGTGTAAGACATTAACACTCACACGCGGAAAAGAAACGACGAAACATAGACTGACAATGACGTTCACCTAAAAGTTGGAGATTAGATATCTAAATATATCGAAAGGTTGAATGGGCACAGAGAAAAAATAGAGTGGGATATGTGGAGTTATAATAAATCGCCGGCTCGCTGTGTGTGCTTGGGCAAAGTTTACCGCTAATTTAGTCGTATACACCACACAGCTGGCAGGCGGCTGTCTGTACACCGGAACTGAAAATATTTAGTTATGTTTCGGACAGTAGTCCGGAACCTTTGACTCACTGTAATTTTGTGTTCTGAAATCGGTCACGAAGCTATTCGTTTGTGCATCTGAGACCCATTGATCTATACTGAGGAGTGTCCATGCAAAGCTTGTAGTCTCTCATACCAGGTTGGCCAATGGTTGCATGTCTGATTAACAGAATCTTCTGGCTCTCCAGATTGGGAGTTTGAACGTGTGGCAACCTGCTCCCTGAGAATGGCAACGCATTTCAGCCCGCAGCCTAGTGTTCAGACTTTTGAGCCGAGTGTTTCATTCGAACACCCCAGTCGTCCTGTTGCCTCGTTCTGAGAGCTCTGGCAGTATTCCAGCCAACGTACAACGATGATTTTCACAACTAATACCGGTCGTACAACGGTGTCATCAGCCCGGTCACCTTACTTATTGCATAGAGCACGCCGCGTAAGCGAAAATTTCACGTGAGTTTTGTTCCCCGTCCCCCAGCCCACCTTATTAATGACTCCTTGTAGATCCACCAGTGAGGACTGAAAACGCCGTTCAACGTGCATCGGTTTAGGCCACAAAATTTGCGCAGCAACCAGCACCAACAGTCTCAGGCATCCCGAAATCAAGCTTCAAGCCTCGACGACAGATTTATCTGGCTGCCTCTAATGTTCACGGTCTGAGACAAGCAAGACAACAAGCTGCTCCTGCTCTTACACTGACTCGCTTGACATTGATAGGTGATGTGTATCAAAAACAACATGTGTGTATTTACATAAATACACCGGGGGATCGATAGATGATGTTGTTTTATCTGAATTACACGCACCTCATGTACCTAACAGAGGATTGAAGCACACAATACTTATCGTGAACTGCGTACTTTATTCATTTAAAAGTGGGCGATTTTGAAGTGTGAATTTCGCATTTAACACATAGAAGGAAGCACGTAGTCTGAAATATGTAAAAATTCCACTAACTGCACGACCAAACTGTGGACAAGCTCTGGGAACGCTCTTTCGGGTCAGAATCAAGCGCTTCCAGCTTCGTTCAGCTTCCTTCGACCTCGAATGAGGAGTCTAGCACAATCTTGCAAAGGAATCGACGGTTCACTGAATAAACAGAGGCGCAAATCCAACCAACTGTCCCTGTACGCGTTGCCGCTGATAAACGCTATTGGGCTCTGCAAGTAGATAGCCGCAAGATGAATACTTGAGCCTCGCCTAGAACAATGACCGAATAATCACATCTCACGGATCCTAAGTGAGACTTCTGAATGGAGCATGGAAATCATATCGTTGAGCCACCGGGCAGTGAGGATAGGTTCCACGCACAAAGAGATTGACGCCTGTCATCCTCTTTCGAGTGGTACACACCCACCGCGTGCCGCTCAGATGGAGAGGACGGACCGTACAGCCATCCCTCTCTATAGAGAACTTTCATACAAACAAACCCTAAAGTTTACACATCAGAGACCTAGAAGCATCTTAAACAAACGAGCTCCTGAGATCAGCTGGCGCCGATTCATGAGGGTTTGATTGTATCTGACTGGCGGGATCTTAGTCGAAGAACGTTTAATTCGCTAGACTTCGTTGCGATTGCGCTCACGGACTGCCTGGACTCTAATCATTCACTCGGGTGAAAGAATTCTACACAGATCAGGGATCAAATATCTGTCGCACATTTAGCAGCCACGAATGTTACACAAAGTTCCCGCACTCGGCTGCATTAAGTCCAGTTCTCGTATGCTTTACTTGTTGGAGACAAGGGACTTTAACGAAAAGCACTAGAACAATTTCTCCATGAAACTTTTGCCAACAGTAACCTAGTGAGTACATTCGGTAATTTTCAACAGATTTTTTTCTCTTTGAAGTCAATCTATGCTGAATAACCGGGAAGCACTTTAAGCTGTTGCATGATTTTTGGGAGTCAAATGATCAAGATTAGGCCAGATCAATTTGGTCAGTACCACTGAAATCCCATGGATTAGTTGTGCCTCAGTGGACATGAAAAATCCTTCAACAGACTCCCTGTGAAAACGTAGAAGTTACATCACGAAGTCGAACTACAGGTGATAAGTTTTATTTCTAGAGATCGTTCCTCAATTCAAACTGATTCAAAAACAGAAAACCCAATTCGGGAACTTGGAGAAGCGAGTTGTATAAATCTCCTACAGGCAGAACCGCAGTGTCTGTGCGGACGATCGGTCGGGAGCGGTTTTTTCTATAAAACAAAAGGCGCTGGTCCTTGAAACCGGCCTCCGGTAAGTAAGCAAAAACTGACTTTCAAGTAGCCACTGTTAACTACATCACCGGAGACTCTTGAGCTAACAGCCAGGGAGAAGGTCCTCTTCACGAAGAGGTCTCACATGAGGTTTCCCATAAGAAACCACAGGGATCACCGATTAAGACGGACAAAACCAAAAAGAACCGCCATCTCCAAGAAAGCCGCATGGTGCGAAAAAAACACGATCAGACGAAGTACCTGCAACAGGATGGGTAATTGCATTGCTGGTGGCTGTTTCTCATCAGCAGTTTGTAACCACACTTTGAATGCCGTCATCTGACTCGTAAAAAACGAGGCTGGGCCGCTGCCTCCGATCACCGACCCAGCGTATACAGGGGCATTGGAAGCAGGTGCACCAGGGAGCTGCTGCTGCTGGCTTTGAGGCTGGACCGAATGGTTCGGTGTATGTCCCGCCGGTGTGGGAGTTGCACAGGCAACAAAATTGGCAGGCAATGTAGTTGGATTAGAGGGGCAAACCACTTGGGGTATGGCTGGATTATTGGCAGCCTGTGTGGATGTTTTATTATTGCCATTTGGTGTTTGCAAAGTGTGGAGTCCTTGTAGGACGTGTTGTTGCCGTCGCAAGGCTGTCAGGGTACATTCTGGGGGTCTCGCATCGGTGATCTGGGCAGGCGGCAGAGCAGTACTGGCTGTCTGAAACAGTGACGCGGGAAAATAGAAAGTAAAAACTGAAGAAAGAACTACAGGACTGTGGGCAATGTTCAACAAAATTTTTGTTGCATTAGCGCATAAAAGAAACGTTAAATTCCTCACGAGTTCAGAGCAAGAATTAGGCAAATAGTGCGAGTTACGACTGCATCTAATGACTGTTACTAAAAATTGTTCTTCATTTGAAGAAAAATCGTTCAATTTTAGCACCCTTCCGGTGCCTGACTGCCATGTTACCCGAAGGTTGCACGAGGGCTGGGATACTGCCATGTTGCCCAAGC
>NW_008751685.1:2081530-2106691 GCF_000715545.1 Opisthorchis viverrini | reverse complement strand
GCCTAGACAGCTCTATAGGCAGAGGTTGGGTTCGAACCACAGACCTTTCGGTCAGTAAATTCCCACTCTAACCACTTGGACCATCTTCAGTTGAGATAGGGATACCTCACTGATTAGGACGCAAGCCGACCAGAAAGTAGGTCGTTCGAACTCAACTCCTCCATCTCGACTGCTTCTGTCTAGGTCTGGACAAACTGATAATACCTCAACCCTCGTGCTTCCTTCGGCTAGCGTGGCAGCTGAACAACTATCACGATTATTTTGTTGCTACAGTTGGAGCTGAGTCAAATTGTAATCCGACACTCCTGTGACGCCGAAAAGCAACCTCTGATTCATGATGCTTGTAAGTGGGGTGGACTGATCCGAGGATTTGTAAATAAGCGACAGAAAATTGAAAAGAGGCCTGAAGTCCGAAAAACTGGTAGAGCCACGGTGCATGAACTGACCAAACAATAAGTGTCCTTGACGATATATCAAAATATTGATGGCTCATATGTGCTCATTGGTAGTAGATCAACAGCCACCTGATCCACGATCGACTACAATCTGTTCAGCGCGGACATCCAGATGATCAGATCGAAGATGTGCGGAACTGGGCTGTGGTATTAAAGTAAACCGAACAGCTCCTAATTAGAGTGAGATTTTCCAACTATAATGAATACAACTGAGTGTAACAACAGAGAGATTACTTGAGGAGCCAAACAAAGGGACTCAGCATGCATGACAAAATATTGGGGATTCTTCGTAGATGTAATGCTGGCTCACCTTCTGTGTAACCCCAGTCGATGTTTTCTTTTGTGTCTGGTAAACTGGTTGCGCTTGTGCGGTATTTTGACTGGGAAGACGACCATCTATCTGAGTATTGGAATAATTTACAAGTTGTTTCAGCTGTTCAGCATCAAGTTTCAATGGTTCAGGTTGCTCGACCTGTGTGGCCTCCTTTGTCAAAGGCGGCTTGGATAAGGGATCTGGTGCGTTCTGTTTGCCAGTCTTATCGGGAGGATGTGCATCAGATGTAGTGTGAATTTGGTCTTTTCCCAGCTTTGGAGGAGCGGACTCTATGACTTTGGCAATTGGTAGAGGTTTGTCCTCAGCGGTCCAACAGCTCCTTGCCACTGCCTTCATACTGTCCTCTTCGTTGACCTCATACGACTCGTCAGATTCGTCGTCTGAGTCATCTACCTCGTCTTCGTCGTCAAGTTCGTCTTCATCCACATCCACATCACTATCATCTTCGTCATTTGCAGCTGTGCCCGTCGTCTGAACGGGGCGATAGTAAAAAGAAATGGACACGGTTAGCAGTGCACTACTGTTATAAGCTTTTAAGTAGCTCAAAGTTTTTGACGTAGATAAAGTGGCCTGTGGCCTGTATCGCGATATTTCAAATATCGTAGCGACTGAAACATGAGGTGGCCTGGTGCAGCACATTCAGTTGCCTGAGAACATCATAAACGAGAGATTCGGCTGGGTTCCAATCTCTCGAAAGAACCAAATTAGTTTGCAGATGAGTGTATATTCGCTAATGGCCTGTGGATTCATCAGTTTTGCAAACGTTGTAATCTATGGTGACGACAAATATGACATGCTTTGGAATTTTTCAGTTTAGACCAGATCGATTCCAACTTAAAGTGGGTCAAACGTTTCAAAGTACCGAGGTCACTGACTCCCCAGAAGGAAACCGCCAATCTCTAGTGCACATTAAGACAGCCCGAGTAATGGACAGACAGCAAGCGCCTAAACTGGTGGCTAGTCTCCTTTGGGGTAACGAACCCGTGACCAGTTATATTCCTCTAACAGAGACTTCGACTGACTTGAATCACCGCATTAAGTGTTTCCATTGAAGAATGGATGGGAAAACCACCTGCCTATGGATAATTGCTCTTGTGTCCCTCGTTCAAGGTGCACCGAATCCCCGCGTGCTTCTTGGAAACCGGCTACTCTTACAGAATTGGGAAAGAGAACATCGAAAGCTCTTTGCTCCTAAATTAGTAAAGACGGTCTTATGTGTCGGAAAATGGAAAAGAAACAGACCAGCTGTTGACCGGGCGGATGTGATTAACAAGAATAGACTTCACGGAATAGCACAGCAAACTCAAGATAGACACATGGAGACTTTCTCCGAGGAAATATCTCTTTCCAGGTGGTATGCCGTATTCAGGGTACCGCTGTCACTACCGATTCACAATTTTCACAGCACGGATCCGCTTGAAATGTCAGTCCACATACTCCTCACAATATTTTTCTATGATATGCATACAGACAAGTTGATCGTCCTCACGTGAGAATTCATTTCCGGTTGTTGGGAATCTGCCTCTGCTTTGCTCTTCGTGCCATCCGCCTGCTTTTCTTCAGTTGGTTCCTCTGTCTCCTCCAGATGAGTTGCCAGATCCTTTTGTGTTACAAGCCGTTCGGATTGGGCATCTACTAGCGAAGGATCCCGTGTTGGATGACGCACGCGGCCTTCTTGTGAAGGACGTTGCTTCCCATCAGACTCAGAAGCCAGTTGTTGATTAAGCCCTTCAGCAGCTGGGTGACGCGGCAAGGGGCGCTGCGAGGATGTAAGTGGCGCACCATGCCGAGTCTGCCCCTGTTGGGTGGTTGAGAATCCCGGTGGCACAACCGAAACAGGCTTGTCTGATGTCTGTTGTTCAGGTCTGGCAGGAACTTGTGGGCGAGGTTGCAGTTGATCTAGTCTGTCGACCAAGTCTGTGTAGGGCTTGAAAAGCAGAGACAATGTGCATGCTGTGATCAACCGGAAAAAGGACAAATAGATGACCGAATCGGTAGCTGACAAGCATGGGAAATTGAGGAAGTCGGTAGGAGCTGCGAGCTTTACAGCTGTGATAACTATGGCACCAAAATGTACACCACTTAATAACAAACCAAATGAAAGAGTGTTCAATAGGTAAGGGTGTAAATAGGTATCGTGCACCGCAAAGTAATATGGGAAATTCCGGAAGAAATGTAACTTCTATAATTCAAGTGGATTCCTGGACAAAGCAGAAGGAAACCCTGACTGGGGTATTCAGAACGGAAACTCTCACAAAGGGCCGGTCCAACGAAGAAATCAAAATCTCGTACGTGCAACCAAAGCAACAGCTGTACACCATATAACCTACACGAGTAATAGGTCTCTCGAAATTCCTGCTTTGCCGGAGAATGGAGCAGTGGAAGCTGGGCCAAAATCAATGGATTTGGTTTCGACTTCATAGGTGCAAGGTCACAAATCGTGACTGTGGGATAGTGAATGAAGTGTTTGACCTGAAGTGACTTCGATAACTTCACAAAAAAAGACATTGCCTATTGGTGTAGGCTCATCGCTACACCGCTACCACACAATGGGAAGGAAACAACGCGCAACGATCACCTAGCGTAATTCTCACTGAAAGGCGCACTAAAAGTGCGGTCAAACAAAATGTTTTTTTTTGTGAATAAGAAAGATCCAGATCAAGAAAAGCTGAGCCGGACCAGACGTTCGGTCCTTACTGTGACCAAGCAGGAGGGCGTAAAGGAAGCTATCACGTCCGTTTCGGGCTCATAAGCCAAAGGGGCTATGAATCCGCCCAACCCGAGTCATACTTCCAAAAACCACTTCAACTGATGGTGAAATACATCCAGATTTTATTTATTATAAATCGCACAGCACTGATCGATCACACATGAAACCCGACTGGAGGATTTACTCAAATTCCGACTCCCTGAGACCAAACCAAAGGCGATGTAATGAGTAGATAACGAAATTACCTTTCTCTCGAGATCACATACCACACGATTTGTAGGTGCAGCCTGCCCGTAAAAATTTTGCCTTGCTGTTGCATCGTCCAGTTGCATGGCTTCGGCTGTCCTTTTTCCATGGGCAAGTGCAGGTAACCCACCGGAAGAAGTTACGTGGGCCCCACGTTGGTTGAGCCGATGACTCACAGTTGCCTCCACCAGGTGTTGCTCTGCCGCACCGGCCATGGTCGGTGGCATGGGCGTGGTAACCATACCAATTTGGCTTAATTGAGCAACACCGCTTGGAATCTGTTGGTGATGCTGTTGGTGGTTGTTGCCTGGCGAAGAAGGCAGAATGATGGGTAACTTGAGTTCGGTAGTCGGGTTTCCCTCCATTACCTTCAAGATTCGAGGAAGATAGTGTACCAAACGATCCAGAGTGTGATCCCAAGCGGTCCTGAGCATGCCAAAATGAAGAACACATTGATGAAATACGCTTGCATGAATGGGGCAGGATTCCGATACCGGGTTGCACTGTCACTATCAAATATGCCCCTCAGACTTAAACTAATGAGTATTGCCAGGAGATAGGAAATCATGGCTAGAATCATTGTAAAAAGTCATCACAGGGGCATACATGGTCACCATACAGCACATAGTTGGCTGTAAACTTTCCGTCAGATCGAAAACAGGAGAAACGGAGGCAAGGAAGAACTTGATTAAAAGGGAATCCGGAGAAACGGGGGCATCATCATCATCATCAAGGACAGCAACATCAGTGTTGCCACTGATGCCTCACTGCCGTACTGTAACATAACCAATTAATGAAAAGACAGTTCTAGATCAATAGTAAAGACCGTGTACCTGTGCAATGGTGTGCAATGCTGATGAAATATGCGAATGGTGTCTGGTCAAGTGTCAAAGCGCCATTCCTGTGGCTGATGGAAGGTCGATATGGGAATTGCTGAATCGCTATGCAGTGTTTGATTACTATTTTTTCGTATTCAAACAAACCAAAACCGAAGAGAACGCTTGAGGATGTCAACTTTTCAAAAACCCTGTGCGAATAAGATTACTTTTGTGTCTGATAGCGTGTAGCTACTTACTTCGTGTTAGTCAATAAACAAAGGAACTCTTCCTTTCACAAGTAGCGAGGTTCATTTCATTGACTGACCCTTGTTCAAGTTGACTTATTGGGTCAGGATGCCTTACTTTGTTAAGTGGTTGATTAGCTCACATCAACTTACAAATGGTTGTGAAGTTGACGGAACGAAACGAACTAGCTGAGCACTAGGGTGATTGGTGTCTTCAGTTGTAGCAGAAAGCCCTGAGAACACATGGATGCCGAGTGTGGGTTCCAACCACCTCAAATTTTCAGGGTACTTTTATGCGTACGCATTTGAACTCCATACAGATTCACCGTACCACAAGGGATCAAAAGCAGGAGACTGTGTGACTGGTACAATTGGTCAGACGCTGACATTCACGCGTTCGTCGCAGTGACCAACAGTGCTTGAAGAGTCACCGACTCTAACTATGCACTAAGCTTGGCAAGCTAAACCAAGATTCTTTAATGATGTTAGTGGCTTTCGTCACAAGTATGAAAGGTTACTTTGTCAAGTCGAACCATAGAGTTGCAGCTTTCGACCCACGCACGATGGCCGCGATACTACTTGGTCAACGTGACAGGAACAGGAGCAATCGAGGATGTTTAAACCGCCGACCACCCTCATCAGCAACTCAAATCTTTCTTGCCGCACCGGTTCAAGTCTTTAAATATGTCAAGACTGCAGAGCTGTAGAACGAAAGTGGTCACGAACTTGCATTAGGATTCTAAGGGATTTTCATAGCCACGATAAAATAGTGACAGAACTCGTAAAATGTTGACACCGCAAGACGTATTCGGTTCTAATGAGGATTCGCCAATTGCACGTAGCATAGTTCAACGAACCCGTGACCATGGTGACAGTCGGCAAGCTAGTAGACCACTATATTACCAAGGCACCAAACATATTGTTCTGTGTCCGTTAGTGTCCACCGTCAAATCACGTGCGACCTGTTTACGTTTGACACCTTATTGTACATATGTTTTCCTTTTACCCGTTTGAATTTTCATTCCGAAAATCAGACCAAAATTGTGCACGCCGACAATATACAGACTTGATTCTACAAGAAGTCAGCAAAGCGAAGAATTACAGAATCGCATTGGGGTTGAAGACAGAACTGACAGAACTTTTCTCTGAAGACAGTAAGAGCTCAACACAGTTTGGAAGTCACTGTCGGAAAATTACACGCAAGCTGGATACAGGGACGTAGGCGTATGTATAAATACTATGCACACGAAAACTGAAAAAGCAACTGGTAACCTGAAGGAGAAACAGGAGGGACTCGGCGAGACAAAAAACTTTACCATGCAGTATAAATCATGCGAATCCTAAGAGGTTCGTCACTCACTTCTAGTTATGAAGTTTACCAAGTACTTTACAAAAGATTATCGGCATGGTTGAAGTCGTCATGAACCGAGGAAATGCAAAGTATCAATACTAGACCGAAATCCGGAGAACTCGTCACGAAGCCATCCTTAATGATCGCGGTGACAGTCAGGCGTAATGCAGATATGCATAACTAGGATTTGTGGGAAGTTTCGTTAAGAACACTGATTTGATTTATTCCGTCGTACGTGTCAGGCCACATCTCCACATCAATATATTAAAACGTATTGAACAGTACAAGTTCCGTTTATGAGTGGCTAGATGGCCCAAGTGGTAAGAGCGCGAATTTACTGACCGGAAGGTCCGTAGTTTGCATCCGAGCTCCCCCTCTTAACTTCCCCTGTCTAGGCTTGAGCAACCTGGCAGTATCCCAGCCCTCATGTTTCCTTCGGGCAGCATGGCAACTAGGCACCGGAAGGGTGCTACAGCTGAACGCATTAGAAGCATTAGTTCCGTTCCTGTGGAGAGGAAAACTAGCTTCATATCCGAAAAAGTATGCCTGGACACAGAGTACCTGGAATAACGGTTGTTCCTCAGTTCAGTTTTGAGTTTCATTATCCTAAGCTAGCGCCATAGCAGAAAGAACCCCAAGAGTACACAGGACGTGGTGAACGCCCAAAACAAGTATAGGAAAACGTACAGCGCGTCGCACTTAAAGCGTACACAACGGCAACATTCTGGAAATTCGGAAGCTTTCTGGGCACACCACCGGCAGGCGGCATTCAGCGGATACTGTAACACGAGCGGCTGATGGGTACCAATTTTCAAACAGTCAAAGCTCATCTTAATAAGGGACCGCAAAGCGACCCGATCTTGTAACCAGTCATGTGCGAGGTATGCTAATCGGGTGTTGAAGCAGCTAGCGGTAAGGTGGTTGTGGAGTAGAATTCCACCGAACAGTATCGCACATATTGGTGTAGACTCCAGAGCTTTGAATGGAACAAATAAGTTCACCCATGTGACTCAATACCAAAAAGCAGTCATCGAAATCGCTGGCCTGCGGACGACTCACCACATTGAATGCCGAAAGGTGGTAGGTAATGCAGGAGCAGACACCGGTGTACATCCGTAAGTTTTCATGATACGTTCTGCGAGCAAAAAGTTTCTAAACAAACCCGCAACCAGCAGATCTTGGCGGAATAATTTCTGAAACAGATCGATCGGGAAGCTGCACCAGGCAATCGTGTCCGTGACTGCCGTAAATATCCAGTTGATCTCGCCCAAAAGCGACATTCGATTTGAATGAGCTCCAGGAATGCGGTCCAAGAGAGCCTCATCCAGATAGCCTTAAAAAAGCAGGTTATATCATAAAAGACAATTAATTTGACACAAATTCGCCCGACTAACAACCGGTGGATTAACCTTTTCAAACAGATAAGCCTTGGAGAAGATATGAACCACTACAGCTGAAAACCATGGGACAATCACACATTAGAGTTAGTCATGGATAGCCTTAAAATAGTTAGATTTCTGAATGACCAGTGGCACACTGAATGCTAAGCAAGGGAATTGTTGTCAAAGGTGTTCAAAACCGCAACTATAGTTTAAAAAACGTGCAAGCGGAGGATTATCTAACCTGGGAATGATTCTTGATGACGGAGCCAGTGCCAACGTAGCGCCATACGAATCGGAGTTGTGAGACAGGCCGTGAACAGATCGGCCGGAAGTTCGGGGTTCTGAGGCAGATCCTCGTCCTCTCGACAAGCAGCAAGCATGATTGTGTTTTCCATGGTAACCGGAGGATTGGTGACGAGGTGCGGGTTATTCGGAGCGGGAGTAGTGGATCCGGGTGGCTAGAACAGAATGAGTGAGAACAGAAAGTTGAAGGCTTGGGAAATCAACACCAAGAAGTGCAACAGTCGTCCCAAGTAACTGTCCTGCTCCTAACAAAAATCGGTCGGTTACGTTACTCTCAGGGTACGAAGCTACCAGGCAATCCAAATTATGAAGACTGAGATACTGCCCGGTTACCCTAGCCTAGACCGGATAATCTGACAGAACTCATTGACACAGTTGACTGTCCGTGTTCATTTTGGGCCAGAAAAGTACTGCAAGCAGAGAACTTTGGTAAGATGTTTCCAGGTAAGCAGAGTTTGGTGCCAGAGGATTAGAGTCATCATTACACTCTATGACCCCTGAAAAAGCCCATGTCTGGAAAAACATGGTGGCGACTGCATGAGCATGCATCACTTCCACGGACTGAGCTGCCGTTACCACTGAATCAGAGACAGAGGTAAATGGATAGGTGTGTAAAACTAGACGGATAGATTTTTCATCACACTGGTGACATTTTTTGAGTTGGTAAAACTCGTTGGAAGCGAGTTCGCCCGAGTTGAATGAGGTGCGTATGCGGTGTGATCATATCAGATTAAGCGTTTTGAAAATTCACAGGAATAACATGTCCACCCGTGACTCATTTAGGTCAGGTTAACAACACAAACAAACAGTCCCAGTCATGTCACACGGATTACCGCTTAAGAGTTTTATGCTGTCAGTTTCTATGTGGCATTATCCCCGTAAAAAAAATAAATGGTTCAGCTGTAACACCCTTCCGGTGCCTAGCAGCCATGATACCCGAACGAAGCACGAGGACTGGGAAACTGCCAGGTTGCCGAAGCCTAGACAGGGTTCGGGTTCGAACCACGGACTTTCCGGTCAGTGGTGGATCGTGACTACAATACACTGACCTGCACACGTAGTCACACCAAGGAAAAACGCCGTGGTAACTGCTCACCTGTGCTTGAGGTGGACCAGCACATGCATCCAGATTTGGCACGGGACCATCACGAACTGGGTTGCCAAGGTTGGTCGATCCACCACGATTTTCAGAGGTCTCCGTCTGCTGTTGCCGTTGCGCAGCCGCCAAGTTCTGGTTTGAAAATAAACAAGGTAGAATAGGGAAGAACGCACACTGGTATGACCGGCGTGTGTCCGAGACGATCACAGTTCAACTAAATCAGCCTTATCGCAAGAAGAAAGCAGAGTGAAGTTCAAGGGCAAGCTATCGCCTACGGTTGGACGCCCTTGAGAAATCTGAAGATATCTGCTTCCCGGATCACCGTTCAATCAACTGGAGGACGCTAGAATGCCACCAACTCAATGCTGGGCTAACTTCGCAAGGTGTAAAAAGCTGCTTGTGATAAACTGCCATCCTCAGGCCTACCGACATGGCTATCCTTTTCGAAAACAGGTTTGGATGTGGGCAGTTTGGAACTCAGTGAGCGACTGAATGGGTATTTCTTCTTGCCCACCCTGCATTATCACATTTCTTGGAGAGAACCTCGCGCTCACCTCGTGAGGCTGAATTCACTGTCGGCTTACCCGTAAGTCCCTTCGGGATTTAAGCTGGGCTATGGTCTCACAAGCAACAGGAAGACAACGCAACACAACACAACCAATTACAGGTAGATCAATCGAAATTGGAATAGGCTAAAAAGGTTTGAGGCGCATATATGGGGAAAAAGGCAACGCAAAAAGCAACCCAGGTGGCAGACATACCAATAAAGTTACGGGTAATACGACTGTTAATCTCATGCCAATGACAAATATAATATAATCTCTGAGAACCTAGCTAAGCATAAGCAGGAAAACAGAAAACGCCCACCCAACCGAGCACTGAAAATGCACTCTCAAATATGAGGGGATCATCATCATCATCGACAGTATGACATCAGTATTCAACACCGATGCCTTACTGCCGTATGAAGGGATAGTTTGTAAACCACTTGTCATGATCAATATACAACACAGTCGAAAATGAATCATAACACACCTACCTCAGCCATTCTTCGGCGACAAAATATTTCGTACATACGAATGACTCGGCCAGCATTTTGACAATCAAACACGTAGACGGACGGAGCACCCAACCACCGTTGTAGATCGTACAAGGATAGAGGGATGTATTTCGTGAATTTCTGATGAATTGGGAGAAACAATACTAATAATTAAATAAACTAAATTATTACTAATTAAACCAAATTTTGGTCACTGTCCGAAGACCACCCAAAGGTAGCACGAAGGTGATTATAATGTCAGGTTGTCCAAGCTTTGTAAGGTGCGATCAAAAGTCAATAAGGGTTTTGAATCAGTAGCCACTGTGAGAACTTCGCAATAAAGCCCTTAAGTCTCACCCTAAGGGACGAACATGAGAAGTCGGATGGTAACAAACGTTAATGATGACTGAATACCTGAGCACGCAGAGTAAATCCCCTTAGTAAGAACCACTTCGGATTATCCGTGGACTTATCAACAGGATCTCGGATTTGTTGGTGTCTATTGAGTACAAAACATAAATTCTTAGGTGTCCACAAAACAAATGTAGCGGAGAAAATCCGGAAAAAAATTGTGGTCTTAACCGTGTCTCGTAGATGAGTCTTCATATCAGAAGCTGGACCGAAAGACAACGCAGTGTTCCCGAATCCTACCAATTTTCCAATTCTCCAAGAGCAACCACCCGAACATGGACAGGGTTCAAACTCGAAATAATTCCACGTATTGTGTAAATTACACTCAGTTGCACACAAATTCGGTTTAAACGGGAGACTCAACCGAATCCCGGCTAAGTCTCTCGTTTATAACATTGCTCAACTGAATGTGCTGTACAGTAGATGTCGTATAGAAGTATATCTGATGGGAACATCATCATCATTGTCACCTGTAATAACCGCGTACTCGTCGTACAGTGGTTGTAGCTGCTGCAGTTTCGTTCACCGATGGTTTGGGGGTAGGTAGCTGCGCATTGCAGGCGGGAACATCGGATTAACAATGCCAGAAGGTCTTCGGTTTAGCTCTAACGCGATGGATAAGCTAATTCACGCCGCACAGGCTATGCTGGTTAGGAAGTGAACGTCGTTTGTGGGGAGACCAGCTAACTCCCGGAGTTTTTTGGTCCTGTGCTGAGTGCAAAAGACTGGGGGTAGTCTATGACCTGAAAGCCTAACGGTACTATCCGGTAAACTCAGACGGGTTGATAGCTGTCGTCTCTTGATGGGAACTTCTGTAATCAACTCAACAACGGTTATTGACATTGGCAAATATGGCTCAGTGCCTCAGTCAGCGCTGCTCCACATTCAAAGCTATTGACATTCCGTAGGTAGCCATCCTAGCCCTCAGTTCATTAAGGATCTAGAAGGATTCAGCCGCATCGTTGTTCCGACAATTGCCTCTAAGCCTAGACAGGCTTGAGCAACCTGTTCGCTGGAATATAAAAGAAGCAGCTCAAGTCTACGCCCAGACCATACAACAAAAAGATATACCAACAGTTAGAAAACTGGGAATAGGAAACAAATTGAGAAATATAACGCCATTCCCCACCGTATTGAACACCCAAATTTCGCCATTTTCTGTTGGCCTCGGTACCCCATGACCATTATAGTGAAACAGGATCCGATCGCCTTTCACGTTGCGACGCAAACTAATCGTCAGGTTTTTAACATCTTCCAAAGTAGGATCCAGACACTGCTTGAAACGCGCTCGAGGCTGCCAACGTTCATACTGAGCCTTTTTGGAACAGAGGGGAAAAACAGAGAAACAGGGGAAGTTATTCAAACTCATCACCAGTTCACGAACACGATATGGTCGGGTGCCAATACTTTTCGTGAAGCAATGTCTTCAGCAGAGAAGATTAATGGTACTCACTAAATATTATGATTAGTACAATATAGAAAAACAGACTGTTCGGGTACGATATCTGTTTGGTGCACAGCTGCTCTGTACTACGGAAGAGGATCGGTATACGATCGGGTTACTCGAATCCGGAACGTGTGGAAAAGAACCATGTGCAAGTTAGAGCGACGGTCATTCATTCAAGAACCCATGTGATAAATCTAGTGCCACAATCGCCCCCTTCCCACAAGAGGTGATACCGTCTGGCCTAACCTGTTCACTGAAGAACGGAAGCATTCCCTAAAAAGACCGCATTCATCAAAAGTCACGTAGAAAATATAAGAAAAACTACTTGCACCACACTGCTGAGATCAATCGCAGCTGCAACCACCAAAATAGGATACTGCCGTTGTTCAGTGTTCCCCTCAATAGTAGTTTGTTATACGACGGGCACCTATGAGTTATAACCGTACGGAACTCACTGGTTCAAGTGTGACTTTTCATGCTGTGCGTTTAGATCACGAATTTCAAGGCTTACGAACTCGGCCGCTACTCTATGATAAGTAACACAAAATCCGGGTTATTATACCTACGACAGCGTCTGGCCCATTGTGGGGTCATACAAGGGACACATGGGTCTTCGACGTTCGGATAGTCACGCAGCTGCGTTGGAATCGCGTATGGAGTTCACATTGATCGGCACGATACGGGGTAGCACAATTAGCAGCATAGTGAACAGGGCAACAGCCCGGCAAACGGAAGGTTGATGGTTCGAGTCCATACACAAGTCTATATTTTAGTTCATACAATTGAACTTCTCATCTCCGTATATATGGATTCTCTCGCACTTCGGGTCAACTGATTATTGACATTGTAATATTACCTATATGCTTCTTACACCTGTGAAATCGATCTGCTCCAAACGCGTTTATCTCAGATGAGTGGAAAGGCAGACACCTCTTTCGGTAACAAACCCCTGGGAAATCTCAAGTAGTCTAGATAAGAATACTGCCTGATTTGATGTTTCACGCCAAGATAATGCAAAGTCTTACCACAAGACTTGGTGGGATCAAGAAAGTGGATTCTTACTAACCAGTCGATAAGTTTACACACTCAGGCAATTGTGCTGAGGCTGGCGGCTCGGAGAAAGAAGCAATCGATGGCCTACAGAACACCAACGGCACCAGTGTCATATCAGCTTGCCTTTTGAAAGCCCAGTCTGCAAAGCGACGGTGCGCCATCATCTTCATCAGAGACAGTAACACCTGTGTTGACACTGATGCTTCACTGCCGTACAACCATAAAGTTCGCCTAATCGTATTTAAAGCCAGAGTGAAAAGATAACAAGTGGGTGATAGAGGGGATCTAGTGCTGGCCTATATCAAGCATTCTGAGGTGCCTACACTTCCAAGCGCTCAATCAGACAATCTGGAAAGAAACGGACAGCACGGACGACACTGGAATCGATTAGCCGCTATTTCCCGTCTATTCTTGTCTCCAGCCAAGAACAGACGGGGTCACGGGGACTCCATTCTGGAAGGTGTGCAACACCAACAATACACAAACTCTTCGTTATCTCTTTCACGCCTTTCTGCCAAGTCACACATTTTCCACCTCGCGGTTTGCGCCATTCGGAAAGGGGGACGGAGAACAACAATCGTCTCGGTAGATGGTGTTTCGCCATGCATAACACATGACGGAGCCATCCTAGTCGATGGTGGTAGATGTTCTTCTCGATTGAAGTGCCTGCCGCACAACCGAATACCTGTTTTCTGATCACGTTACTATCCGTTGACGCCACCCAAAACCAGCAACGTTGCTCAGACATCGGTAGTCAAAAACCTCAGATCATCCGTCCGCAGAGGCCGCGTCAAGGTAAGTCCTGTGATTACCACATTCACTAAGAGTACCGTTTTTGAAAATGGGCAACAATATTGATTCACTGTAGAGAAAGGAATACAGGTGAACGGGGAAGGGACTTGGTGCAAGCTTATTACAGTCATTCCGAGGTACCTACACCTCCAGACATTTATTGAGGCAATATGGATAGAAACTGAAAAAAACTGACATCGGTAAACAGCAGTGTCTCCAAATGGGAGCAGTGGGGATCACGCGGTCCTTATCCTGGAAGGCGAGCAGCACCGACCGAGCGAAATTTGTCCACGCAATCTACCCACCGTATCCACTAAGACGCAAGCGCAGACTGAAAGGGTAACTGGATACTCAACTACAGCTCCTACTGGGCTCCAAGCACGGGTGGAGAGCGCCCGGAACTGTCTACTGGAGCCCGTTATCAAAGCATGTTTGGAAAATTCTCTAAAAGATGCAAGACTCTATGGGGCCATGCAGTTTCCGCCGCGACGGTCACCCGTGAAATTGTTTCGCAAGGACACAAGTCAACTCTGCGACGAAATGGAAATGATAAAGCTGACAACGAATACCTGTTTTTCTCAACTAAGTCAATTAAGTCAACGAGAGCAACGAAGAACGTCGACTTATTTGCAAACAACGGCACTACCTTGGTTTTCGGCAAAAGGAGTCGTACTGTGTTAAAACGAACCTGTAAATTTCTTCCGATAACTTCAAGAGCACGTAAGCTATTGGCATCTGTAGGGTCGAACCAAGCCTCAACCTTGGAGTATGGAGGTATTTTCTGAACATCCGGGGGGTCAATATCGATGTTGAGACAGACGACAAGGGCGCTTGCACCAGTTTTTGTCTACGGAAATCGATCAACCAACCGCAGAATACCTTTTCCTTGTGGTGTTTTTCTTCGTATAGTACACTTCCTTCGATTTCTTCGCAAAGGTGCCGTGAAGAAAAAGCAACGCGTGTTGACAACAAAACTCTCTCTTCAATATCTTCTTCTGAAAGCGACAACGAAGAATCTTTTTGTGTTACCGGACTCGAGCACATGGAAACCATAAGGGCGGGGGCATGCGCTGGGTGGTCTGCAATGCCACAAAAAGACCCTGAGGTCGAACCAGCTTCGACCGATTTGTTGAACTAAAAGTTCAGTGCGTTAATTAAACCCAGCAAATGCGCTACAAGGAGCATAATATTTAGCAACTCAAAGAAATTGGCCTCATGCTGAACTAGGGGTGGCGACTTATTTAAATTTATCCATATAACCAGGTGAATATGGAACGCAGTATCCGCACAATGAAATTGAATTTTCGGAAGCTATCACATGTAACTGATGGGCTGGGGCAATTAGACAATGGACTTCAAAGTATCAGTCCAAACTTTCGAGCCCTACTTAGGCATCAATGGTTCTCAGGATATTGGAAAAATATTCCACCTTACTTTTACGCTAGAGGAATGATTGCTCTAGTAACAACGAAATTAGGTGAGCTGCAAAAATGTGAGAGTATATTAGGCTGGTTTTGGGTTTGAGTACAAACGCAACAAAATGCAACGTTTATGTGTAGAAAGTTTTACTCCACATTCGAAGATTTTGCAGCTAAGAGCATTGTGCGGCTAATTGTCTCTGATGGAAATCCGGCAAATCCAGGCAAGCGATGGCTAACTGGAACCCCAGACAGGATGGATAGAAAATTGGTCCACCAGCGGTTTCTCTGGACGGAAAAGTTGCGACTGTTGATCTTCTGGTCAAGATAGTAGTAGTCATCAACACTTAACTAGTGGATCCAAATCAACTTTGATCTTTAGAGGCACACACGAAATCCTTCGTAGTTAGTAATGAGATCCGCGGTAACTTCAACATTACAACGTTTCGGTTCAACGTATCAAAATCTACGATGGGTGCGAAATTCAGATTTCAAAGACCGCCAAGGCCCGTCAAGGCTGATGCATATCGGGCGTATGCGAAACCGTACGAAACCGTTGTGTGCAGATGAAAGACGATTCTGTTAAGATGTGGTGGTTTTTAAATGTGCGCACAAATCAAACAGGACTACCGCATGCTTTAATTGTTTAAATCCGCTGGAACTACTCTTTATCCGCAGCCTGTAAAATCAATCGGAAAAAGTGCGAGACAGTTAGTAAGTTGAGCGCATTTCCCAGTTGCAGGCAGCGCGTGGAACACCGTTTGCGCCGATTTTGCTTGAGAAGGCAGAAAGCCAATCGTCCAGTAATATCTTAACGCCTTATAAAGTTATAAAATAATCAAGCTTTTTCAGTCCGACCGCCCGTAAACTGGCGAATAACGGTGGATTTGTTTTTGGATCGCCGACACATGAAGGACCGTCATCTGAAAAGGTGATCTTTACCAACCGGAAAGTTCAACAAGTTCTTTTGAACTCACGAAATTTACTAATATCCCTAAACTCATCGACAGTCCCCGTTGGGTAAGCGACTGTTCTTTTGTTCTATTTTTTGGCCGACGTCCGCGAGTGCGGTCGTGCACTCTTGTTACATCTGATGGAAAACTCGTGCAGCTAATGTGTCCACCCACATAGTGACAAATTGTGTCGCTACATTTCTAAGGCATCGCGAACATCACCAGAGCACGGGAACTAGCTGGTTCGGGTTAATCTTGTCAAATCCACCAGCTTTCACCGCATTAGCGCAAGCTCCGGATCTTCCTAATAGCAAGGTGCATTTGTACTGAAGTCGAATCGTGAATATTCCCGTAAAAACAAGCAATCCGCTCATGTACGTTAGCTGGTGACCTTCCCAAGGAAAAGACGGACGAATAGCATCAAATCAAGATGTTCGTGATGGTTAAAAGCGCAGCCGGAATTATCCTCAGCTGAGGAGCGCACAGATTCCACCGAAGCCTGGAAATGTTGAGCAGCACGGATTCACGATTCGTCCCTTACCTCACGGTCTACAGGCTGCGTATCACTCCCTGGTGGGCTGTCCACGCACACTCCGTGGTGGCTTAATTTCGCAGTGAGCACAGCAGCATTCTAGAGAACGCCAGTGTTCTCTTTAAAGCACGGGCGAGGTAATCTGACACCTAATTATGCCATTCGGAAGGTGTCTCGCCTCTCTGAGTGGCTCATACATCATTCGGGGTATGAGAACACGGGCTCCTGATTCCGCCCAATGGTTAGGCCAATTCAGATAAACAGACAAGGTGCATTGAGGGGATTGGTGGTGGGGAGTAAGCGTCCACCAACAGCTTAAGGAGTAAAAGTGATGTCGTTCTGACAATTTGTTTTACTTGGATCTGAGTCAAAGGATATTAGTTTCAACCTGCTCACACTTTCCGGGTGTTCGTATCCCTTAAAATCTGACAACTTCTGTACTATCTCCCCCCTTTCCGCAAAAGACTGAATGGTTAGCAATCCACCCTTCGTCTGCATTCCCACTCCTAAAAGAGTTCCCCGCCTTATTTGGATTCTCATACCGCAGCTTCTTCCGTGGGTTCCGATGGGTTTACCCTCGATTTTTCCTTTGCCCCAGTGTTAAGTACGCAGCGACTGAACCTGAGCACATATCCAGTTAACTGCCAGACCACCGATTTCACTCAATACTAAACTTCACTTCGAGTGACACAAACAACTTTCTCACCATAGCGATATGGGCGCTATCGAAACTATCAATAAATTTAACAGTATGCACACGGAATTGAAAGACGCAGCTATTGTCCAACTCCTTAGCTTATCGCTTGAGCTTGCCCTGTTTGTGGCGCGGATACAGTTATATCATATCAGGAGTGTCTGAACTAGCCGCGGACATTTTCTGATAGTCTAGCATTATCGCGAAAGTGAACATTAGCAGCAATACCTCAGCATGAACGATGAGACAGGCGAAATAGGAATCCACATGGAAGACATGGAAAAGGGCTTCATTGTGGCCTGAATTAACAAGCAGCTTCCGGTGTGTTGATTTTATCTGAGATGTGGAGGCCTTTTTGCCATAATCATATACGGAACGAAAATTTTTGATGTCAACTCCCCACCCTCCCACTAGGCCGTCGCTACGACTGCAACTTAGGTACACGTTCGAGGCGCGATGTCTTCGAAACCGAGAGATGGAACTATACTACGTGTCTCTACAATGGATTTGTGTACATCCACCGGTGGATTTATCTTTGCTGCGTTCCATAATGCGATTGGCCACTGTATCTCGGCATCACCGCACCATCGTATACCTGGCTTCCTTACATCAACAACAGACCGATTGAGCAAATTATTTTGCCTTTGTAACTGTTGAGCATCTGATCAATTTTCGATGCTTCTGAGGGTTAGTTAGCATACGTGTTCCATTTCAGATCCATCGTGGAGCGGGAGGTGTTTACAGTGAATGAAATGGGGTGACCACGAGTGCATAAAATTGATAAACCATACTTCGCGAGTGGTGGCCTTATAATTTCCCGACGCGAGCATGCCGGTGAGACAACGCATACCATCATGCTGATCGAAGATCATTGTTGACCATCGCATAAGGCAATCATGTATAGTTAAACCTTCATAACCAGCCTCCTACATTTACACGGGCCAAGCAGTTGCAGCACGTAGGCGAGGTAAGCGATAAGGCGTAAAGTTTCTAGGACAGGGGGCAGCAGTTAGTCTCATTTTCCGGGAAATTCATTACGCTTTTCGACATAATCAAACTTAGTGGATCATGCTTCCCATTGGGACGCATCTCTTACCCGGACGGTGCAGCGCACATGCAGCCTAATGAAAACGCTGTATTATCCCCTGACTAGTTGCGCGTTACTTAGTATGCAAGTCACTCAACGAGATGCATATTCATATCAAAACAGTGAAATGCATCAAGCTATGTTCAAGTTTTGTAACACATGCAAAGCGGATTCCCAAAAAACAGTGTTTTTTGGTCGAGCCCCGTAGGCACAATGTTTTTTTGGCAAAATCTTTGAGAGTGGGATGAAACTTTTCATGTCAAACTGTTGCATTTTGCTACATCTTTGCTCAAATCGAAAAATCATTCTTATTTATGGTAATTTCTTGCTATTTGTTTTAATTTACCCCGCATCAAAATTTTCGTTCCGCTTTCGACTTTGAACTTGCTGTGCTATGGATCCGAAAGTGGCTTCACACGCGCTTGCTGAGGTATTTGTGGCTGTACTCTTTCTATCCTTCACGTGTAAGTATGTGAAATTTGTGCATTCGCCCAGTAATCAAAGCACCTATGCTGTTTTGCATTTTGAGTATACTACACATGAAGCAGGTGACCACCAGAAAGTTGAGAAATCCGAAGAAGATAGTAAACTGATCGTGTTTTCTAATAGAACCAGTAGGCGAAGCACCGGCTTTCCGGTTCGGTTTTGTCTACGGAACTACCTATCGGTCATCTCTTATTACCTTGAACACAACCTTAAAGTTTCTAAGTTTTTGTACCATCGGGTCTCGGTTAATCGGCGGTTAACCGAAGACGAGTTAGGCAACTGCAGGGCCCTTCTTAAGTATGCAGCGCCGTTGTGTAATTTTTGGTTGTTCATGGCCGATGGATTCGGCAAGATACTCGCCGAAAGGATGTATACGTCCATAGTGCAAAGTTTCGACCGGCTCTGTTGAATAGGTGCCGCATAGGTGCGTTTCATTGTGACAAACGATATAGCCTTGGCCCTGTCAAAACATCGAGAGGCCGGACGTCTGTTTGTGCGGCAGTTGGTGAAAGCTCAGCGTACCCACATATGCTTCTCCCGATAGCAGCAGTGAGTTGTTGCGTTGCTTTACAGATGTGGTGATACTAGACGGAACGCAGGCAGTAAATCGTTTTGAGCAAAATTTTTTAAAGCATCTAATGTTCGGCCTGCAGACACAAGCTGTGTACCTTCCTGATGATGGGCATGAATACCGGGCGTCCGGCCGTGAATGCGTTCGTGGAGAGCGAATAGATTACTCCTATGCGTAAACCGCTCGACGCATTCATGGAAATGTTGGAATAACAGTATTTAGTTAAGACTTCCGTCATAGAAAAGTTGGCGACTCAAGTGAGCGCTGCAAGATTCGTGTTCGGCTGCAACGTAATGCTGTGCCACGCTCATATCAAAGGAGCTATCAGGAAGCACGTATGATAATAGTAATAATAATGTTTATTCCCAACTTGTGGGTGGCATACCGCCTGGCATGACCATACGTTTACAGTCAGAATGGAGCAAGATTGGGGGGTTTCCGGGTAGTGGAGATTGCGTGAAAAGAGTTCTTATATCCGCTGATTCGTCAATGTGTGGCATCTGCTGCTGCCTCGCTCCGGTGCCTAATGCCGGAGAAAAAAGACTCACAGAAAGGAACACAACCGCCATATTCCGAACGAACGCGTGCGAGAGCGTGAGTGCGTGGGAGTGCGAGAGCAAAAGTTACAACGGCCCCACGCTATTTAAAGGGGACTTTCTGACATTGATCCAGGCTGCCTGATAGGCGTCGGTGTACACCCATCAGCATCGATCGGGCCTCTATGAAAAGCCTGAACTCTGGTTACATTCGGTCGTGCTTCATTGGCGTGCAAGAACACTCATTAGGTTTTGCTGAATTGATTGAATGATTGACTGGTCTGGATGTTTGCCGGCTTTCCTGTTACGTTTTTGGTGGAGGAGTAGGTTCCGGGCGTTTTGAGGTTGCTTTCAGGAATCTGACCTTCCTGATAAGTGGGCAAAGTCATAAACAGTGGGAAGTGTTCAATGAAGTAAGCATGGCAGCCCTCTTTCCTTACTTGTAGGAGACAATGGGCATGAGGTCCGACCAATTCAATGACTTAGCCGCCTGACATGAACTAAAACTGAAAAACCATTGCCGATGATGAGTGACCTTGGGCGATTGGGTAAATGGTCGGAGTCGCGACGGGCGAAAAGGGAGGTGGAGTTAGAATAATTCGAATTGGGAGAACATGGCAAGTTTTGTCTGAAAAACATGGTGCAATATGAAAATAGGCAGACACACTGGTTGCACTGTCGTGGAGGAGTCAGGTGCAAGGGTTAGGTTGGAATGGGACATGGGGACACCAAAACACAGAAATGGTTAAATTCAAACAAGTAGTCCAACAGGTTGGAATGAATGTCATGGAGCAGTTGGGGTCAGGTGGAGAGCTTATCGTATTGCTATCAATGGAACGAGTGGGCACGAGGGCATTGTCGGGAGGAGGAATGGAACAGTTGCGGGTGTGCTATCAAGTGCCGTGCCATCATTGGCCTGACATGCTTCAGTCTTTGGACGGCCCCGTAACGGACGTCACATTCAGGGTGGTTCGGTTGGGGCGTGCGGTCCTTTGGGCAGCGGGGTTCATTTTGGGCTTGCCGAGGAAACAAGGTGAAATTAAGTCTATATGGGATCCTAGGTCTTCTTGGCCTGTTTGAGGATCTTGTGGTAGTAGATCATGGGCCAAGTGGATCGGATAACAGCTAACCAGGTAGTCTAAACCGGGCATTGCCAAAGTTCAAGACTTAGGAAGATGAGGAGATAGGATGAGATTTGTGAAGCATTGTGAGTTTAAGGACACATCATATGGGATAATGTACATCAATATACATAGAAAGAAAAACTTGACGTCTGCCGCAATCAGGGTGATGACAAGTGACTATATGGAATAAGATTTACATGGACCATCGACCAGGGGTTGGGTTTGCTAACGTACGATATTACATTACAAGAGATCTAGTAAAATCCAACATAAGCGTGCAGAATGGTGGTGTGAAGATCAGATGTATAATGACCGACGAGAGTGAACTTCCAAAATAACTGGTTAATTTGGTGTTCATTGCATGAGTTGTGCAGTACCAGGAAAGAAAGCATGTGCAATGAAAATAGTCACCAGTCCCCGAAGCACTGCTGTCAGCTTTGATCTGTAAGTGGTGCCTGGCGATGTAACATATAACATACGGAAAGGTCTGTAACTTCTGCGCCCACGATTTTTCCATTAGCCTAGAGCCCACACGTTGCACATCACTAACAAATGAACAGTATATGCACGGTCCGGAATGGTTTACTTTGGTCCGTGACCAACAACGGTTTGGAGAATCCCAACAGTCGCCTTAAAACCTGGTGCACCATTCCGACACATGGGGTGCGCCATAAAAAGGTGTCCTGACACGCCGAGCCCATGCGGAAATATGAGTTGCATACGTCGTTTCCATGTTACCGACGCCAAATTCTAAAGTATAGCGGCCACGTTCCGATGTGGTCTGTTGAACGACTACGTATGCATGATCTGTTGTTTTGAGGTATATGGGGCCGCGACCGCCAAGTCTGCACTACGACAGTTTTAGAACAAACCGGATGACGTCAACTTACGTTGACTAACTTATAGTTTGCGGTGAGAGCACCCAGGTGCTCCCAGACGGTTGACACCTGTGCTTGAGAACGCATATGCCTCTTCTATCAGATGATGTGGCTGCCTCGCATATATTTTCGCTACATTTAGAGATCAGTCGGTTCGAAGAATTACGAACTTTTCTTCGTAGATTTTTTCTTTGCTTGCTTCCAATCAACTAACAGTGGCTGTCTAATTCCAACCCACCGAAAAAAGTGTACCCCCATATTCGTTTACAAACCACCGCAGACAGCTTTGAACGTCCTGTGTGAACAACTGAACCGAATGGTGGATATGCTTCAGGAGCTGAAATCCAGAGGGACTACGGCCATCATCAGGCAATCGATTTTCCATAGGAAAATCCTAATGCGTCAAGGCTGAGTCTGCAACTAACTGCACCGTCAGTGGTCGGGGATGCTGCACTTCAAACCAGATGGCGGTCTAGGAACATAGACTGATGCTTTTGTGTGCTCTGTGACCGGCCGATTATTACCAGTGCCCGCTGGTTTTCAATGGATCGCGTATGATACCACGTTGACTGTTGTGACGGCAAACCTAGTCCGCTGTGCGGTGATGTTCTTCAGGCTTGTCCTGAAGATGAGTCCATAGATGAACAGTTTACCTTTGTTTCTTAGCCCCTGGCCCGACCAGAAAACGTGAATGTGTGCTTGCTACCTGGCCAGCAAAGAGGGCGTCCCATGGTGGTGGCCTGGATCGAAGCACCAAATCAGAGCACGGTGTGTCCTTGAAATCTGTGTCAGTGTTTTTGGGTCGATGGAAGATCTGCTCGACAGCCTTGGGTAAGTGTCTGACTACTGCGACTAAGTTTGTAGAGCGCCAACTAGAGTAAAGAGACGAGGATGATTTGATGCAACCACTCAGCTCTAAACAAACCGTCTTTTAATTAGACCTCGCGCCTTTCATATAAGTGTTGTATTTCTTGAAAAATACAGTAAGTAGGCAAGCGAAATAACTGCCAAGATGGCCCCGTTTGAACATTACATTTGCTGAAGTGCTCCCATTTTAGGGTAAGTGTACTTCCCATTTTGTCAGCCGCCTGATTCATGGTGATATTTCGATGACCTAACTTATGTCTCCCTTTAATTTCAGGAGGTCAGTGGTCAACTGAACACTCCGCACGAAGAAGGTCATACGCCTCTCGGGAAGACGTACGCACTCATCAAGCCGGCCAATACAACTCAGCTCTTCACTTCCTCCATTTTGGAGTTTTTCCCCAGTAAAGATGGACACGCGCACTCCGGCCAACTTATTGGGCACCATGGACCACTAAACGCATGTTAGTCGTGTGCGTCGGCTAGGTTCGTTCAGCTGTCCGCGATGATCGACGTAGGTTCCGTGTGGCTAGTTTATCAACGTCATAGCTATCCTGGCATATCTTTTAAACTTCAGCGGAGCATTCTACTGTTTAGCAACAAACTTGCACGATTTCTCGCCAATAATGAATGCGGCTCCGGCAATTTTGACTACTAACAGCAATTATTGAACAAACTTATTTGCAGGAGCGGCACCTCCGCATATTTTGCATCCACGAGGGCCATGTGGATTCTAGGATGTTAAGCAAATTACTTCAGATGTAATGCTTCCCGAAATCTCCTTTTGGCGTAATCCGCGGTTTCCTGTTGCTCGTGGCAATGTATTCATAGTCGGTTATGCTTATTGACCTTGAAGCTTTGTTCACTCAAACAAATCACCAATGTAGACAATGTGCATGAGGATTGATTGTGTATAAACATCCTACACTACGAAGTAGCAACACTGAAAATGTCGTAGCTTTCGAGAAATTGATTCCATCGCGCGAATACTAAGCAGCGTTGTGTCGGGTCAAACTGAAGAAACTCATGTAATTTTTGCGTGTGATGAGAATGATGGATCCACCAGTTATTCAGGTATCCATTCGGGCGGAATTCCCACTATAATTTACATAAATGTCATCTCATATTTGAATAAAACCGTGGACCATTAGAATACATTATGTGCTCACTGCGCACATCATCCCGTATCTGGTAGACATACGCGGATCGGCGGTAGTCGATGACCTCTGAATTTGCTCACCTTAACAAAAACCAACAGAAGCATATCACTGCAACTTACAGTCAGAATAGACCAACCGCCCGCAAAATTCCAAAATTTAATAATCTCGTTTTTTGCCTTCAAGGTAATGTCGGTTTGCTGATGATGATCAACGAGATGAAATGCCTTGTCATACACTGTTTTCTACCTCGGGTGTTTGCTGGACTTGAAAATTTATTCACCTGAAAATTCGCCGAAGACAACAAACGTGGGCACTCGAACTTCTGAAGTGGTATTTTTAAATCGATTTTGCTTTCGAGAAATTATTTTTATTTGCCATTTGCTGATCAGAAACGCCGTGCAGGTGATTACCAACAGGGGGTATTTCCTGGCTGCGTGACTGAGGAATCACCCAAGCTGTATGTGTGAAAAGTGTGAACCTCTGGGAAAATCCGACGTTTGCGGACTCTTCAGCAGAATGTTTTTGCCGTTCCAGCAAATGGCAACTTATAGCTGGACAGAATTCTCATCGCGAAACGCCTGTTTGTGATGTATTGAAGGCGCAAAGCCCCGTTTACTTATGGAGTAACATTAGCGAAGGTGCAACGGCCTACTACGGGTCACCTTTGAAGTTGCCGAACAATCAAGTTGCCAGCTAATCCCGCGCCCACTGACCCTATCCTTTGTTGGAGATGTGGTGTTTTGGTTTTTCTCCAGTAGAAAAAGTCATACGCTCTCGGCTTTTGCTAATATTTTCAACTACAGCACAGCTTGTGTCGCGAAATCTCGACATGCGTTTCAGGGCTTCTTCGTTTTGTCACCACACCACGAGTGACTATATTCCGACCTTTTTCCAACGTTCAAGAGTTGGCTGCCACGCCTGAACCAAGTCATTTGGAGCCATGCAATGAATGCAGTAACAGTCAGACAACAGCCGGTGTGCGCTATCGTTGAAAGCAAAACTACCCAAATCGTCCGGTTTTTTCTAGAAGAAACTGAGCACTGTGCCAAGGAGAACAGAATTGTAGTGGTTAACGGCCCTATGGAATCTCTAGTGAACTGAACAAATTACTGATGTAAGCCAGATACAAAGTCACAAAGAGAAAAATACAAGTAAATTTTGACTCACAGTTCA
>NW_008751685.1:2079186-2079487 GCF_000715545.1 Opisthorchis viverrini | reverse complement strand
ACCACGCAGTACCTGGTCTATGAAGCGTTGGAAAGTTTGAGCGGCGTTTCGAGGACCAAAGGGAATGCGTGTGAATTCGAATAGACCAAAGGGCGTAGTAATCGCCGTTTTAGGAATGTCGTTAGTGGCAACCGGTATATGGTAATAAGCTCGGACGAGGTCGATTTTGGTGGACACAGTCTTGCCCTGTAATTGCAGTGCAAATAAGCTCGGACTCGATTTTGGAGAACACAGTCTTGCCCTGTAATTGCAGTGCAAAGTCGTGGATGTGCGGTATTGGGTAACGGTCAGGTACGTAACG
>NW_008751685.1:2061559-2079060 GCF_000715545.1 Opisthorchis viverrini | reverse complement strand
TATATGATGCTTGATGTGGCACACTCGAGGCCGTATATGAGGGCTTAAGCAAGCTTGGAAACTTTTTGATCAATTCGTCGAAAACCGGAACGGAATGTGTAAGGGCGACGTGAATACCGAGTGGGTATGACGAAGCGTCGACCTGGACTGATGGAACGGAAAGCGACGTTAAAGAATCCAGAAGCTTTTGCCGCGTGATATCGACGGCCAACGAGAAGTTGGTCAGGAAGTCCGCACCGATGATTGGGACGTGTACGGCGGCCACCAGTGAAGATCAGGGGAATGAACGGCGAAGACCCAGCTCAAGCGTCAGTGACTTATGAACGAAGGTAGCTATGCGCGTGCCGTTAGCCGCCTGAAGTGTCGTTAGCGGGTTAGAAGTGTAGCGTTTCGAGTTTACGACAGGAATAACGCTAAGTTCTGCACTGGTGTCGACGAGGAACCGCAATCCGGTGGTTCTATCCGTAACGTAGTAAAGGCGACTAGGTGACTGGCCAGTGGCAGCTGTCGCCACTACTGACTGGCCAGCGCGTTTCCCTGGTCAGGGGAGACGTAAGCACATGGAGGTGTGCAACGTTGAGCCTTGTCTTTGAATTTTGTGTGGTAATAGCAAAATCGGTTGGAATCCCGAGATGAAGAGGTCGGTTTACGTGGAACCGATCGGGACTTGCGTGACGTGTTAGTCCGCGCCGCTGTGGTGACTACCTTGTTTACCGTGGCCACCAGTTGATCGATTTGCGCCTGCATTCGATCGAGGCGTGCCATAACAGGGTTTTCGTCTCGCTGAATGGGCTGTTGTGAGGTTGATGCTATAAAACGGTCGGCAAAGCATTCGTGGATCTTATCTGCCGTCTCGGCGAGTGACGACAGAGGGACATCTGACTGGGTAGCCAGGATTTGGCGAGTGCTTAAGGGGAGACACTGCAGCCACAACTGCTTTAAAATTGCGTCATCAAAAGACTTCCCGCGTGCAAGGCTTTGCATGTGCCGTAGCAGTTGCGAAGGTGTGCGATCACCCAGTTCGACCCCTGCAAGCAACTTTTGCAGATTCGCTTCGTCCGAGTTGGCTGTCCGTTTAATAATTGCTGCCTTTAGTGTGGTATAGGGATTTGATGCCGGCATAGGATCAATCAGGTCAATAACCTCCGCGGCAACCTCAGTCGGGAGTTGAGAAACCACGTAAGAAAACATGGTCTGCTGTGAGGTAATTCGGCGGAAACGGAAGTAACATTCTAGTTGGATAAACCATACTCTAGGGTTACTGACTTCAAAAGCTGGCAGTTTTACGTGAACGGCGTTTTCAACCAACTCAGTGTGGAGTCCGTCTTCGTTAGACATGGTTGAAAAAAATTACTGGACTAAGTGTATGTGTGAGAGATATGGGAGTTCTGAGCTAGAAAAAAAATAGGAAACAGCAAAAATTGTTCGGGCTCACCAATTATGTAGTGGTTAACGGCCCTATGGAATCTCTAGTGAACTGAACAAATTACTGATGTAAGCCAGATACAAAGTCACAAAGAGAAAAATACAAGTAAATTTTGACTCACAGTTCAAAATAGGAGATTCCGTAGTTCCGTATTCCGTTGAACCACCACACCAAGAATAGTTCTATCTTCCTGGTATCCCAGATCTCCGGTGATCGAAATATTATTCCAAAAGCGTGAATATATTAGTCCAGTGTTTGTAGCTGAAATGTTTGTTCACGTTTAGTGTTAGCAGCGGTCAAATATAGCCAACCGGCGGTCAAAGCAACAGTCACTCAGCAAAAGTCTCAAAGTCACGTTGGAGCCAACGAGCGGGTGGTAGCGGTAGTATTTCAGTAAAACAAACTTTTGTACAGCGATGTGACTGATAATGATGGGAAAAAAGAAGATGATACTGAGCATGAAAAAGAGCAGTTTACAAGTGCTACAGAATGACGCTAAAGCGGTGTTCGGCAGTTGCATGTTGTTGTGCGCTTCAGAAAATCAGGAAACACGGATCTGTTGTTGAGCCTCCTCGGACATTTCGTTTGTTTTCAGGGCGTGTCCTAAGCTGGCTAGGTAATCTTTTTAAGATGCGTCCTCGACGTTGAAGTTGAACTTCGACGTCGAGGACGCATCTTACAAAGATCAAGAAACACATTTTCACTTGCAAGAAATAGGTTTCATTAGGGACTGTTCCATCAGCCACATACATATCCGCTGCATGGTTTATCTCGATGCAAACTACCAAGCAAGTGAATCTCGACTGGATATTTACTGCATAGATTCGCCTGGGTATTCTGCAGAGAATACGCTTTAACATCTGTTATGTAAGTAATATCCAAATGAACGGCTTCCGCAAGTGAGACTCATACGCGACGAAGGTTATTTCGCCTCGGGAGTGTTATCGACAACTTTTTCGAGAAAGCTAGTGGACAGCTGAAAACCCGTACACCAACCTGGTAGGCTGGACCATGGGGTTTTGTACATTGTTCACTAACATGGTTCTATGCGTGGGCTGAGAATGCACAAACTTGTCTACTCTGACAGGTGAGAAGTTGGCGGGACGACACTGACCCTCATGCTGTGTTTCGCGCCAACACATGGGGTAAGACGCCCAGAGCAACAGTGGCTCTCTCATCAGAACTGGTGACTGAAAGTGGAGAAAAATAAGTTAATAGCAGCTGGAAGGTGGCTACAAAATCAGTAAAAAAAAAAGTGAAACGCGATTCAGCTCTAAATGTTAATACTTTTACGGCAAAACTGGTAATGCTCAATTTCATTCGTGTTTTTTCAACAACGCTTCCAGCCAGACGAGACTCTATGGGGGCATTTTTATTTGTAATTTATACTATTTGTAGAATAACCAAGTAGTATAAAATAAAATATAACCCCTTAGATGGTGATTCTGCCCAACCCTAAAGCAGACCCGGCGCCGAACACGTAGATGAATATCGTTAACGAAGATTTCATTTGTGTATTACGCCGAAACAGCCCAGTTTGAAAATGGGTAGTTTTTTCCAGTATGACTGCTTTGTTTCAGTGGCATGCTGCAGTCAGTTCATAAACTACGCACACACACTGAATCAGGCCAGATTGTTGTCAGATCCAATACCTGTCTAATTCACTCAAATGAATCAACCCCAATTTCTTATTGGCAATCTGTAACTGTCGCGGTCCGCTGGCTAACAGGTCATTCCGATCTTCACCTCAACTCAAGGAACTGCAGGCAGTTACTATCCTAGGTTTGTGGCAAGAGTATTGTGCCTGTAGGGTAAAGTCACTAAAATAGTATAAATATTACCATAAGTTTGGAAAGTATCCAGACTTCATCTCAGGATCATATTAATTTTTCTTATTTCTACGACTTCTGGAGACTTCACTCCTGATTCTTTAACGATGCCTTATTTTCCGGAAGTTGGGTTTCTGCATCTATTGAGGAACCTTCACGTGATGCAGTCTTTGTGAAGTTCACCGAAAATCTTATTCTAGAGATATCAACAACATAGGAACTGGAGGAAACCTGGCAAGTGAAAGCCATCTCCGCAGACACTTAAACTGCTCTTTCTTGTCATTTCTACGGTAGTCAGTCGAATTCTGTTGAACTGGGACCAAATCACGCTGGACAATTTGCTATTGCGAGTAACGTCATTCGGGAAGGTGACTGTGTGCCAGGAGAGAACAATCCATAAAAGATCGATGAGGCACTCTCAGTTACAGGTTAAATGGGTTTTAACTGATTCTGTCGTTTATGATCAGCTTCAAATAAACGTTTTGCACGAAAGGTGCACCTTGCCTGAGTTGGTGTGATACTCGATATGTCAGGGCAGACTTACTTGCCAGAACACACTACTGATAGAATTGATGAAAACTCTTCGGTAGCGCACTACTCGTTTCATCCTTGTGCAGGAGAGATTCGATTGAGATTTGGTTGAGTTTGCCGGCAACACCAAATGTATTTGTAAATGGGTGCATGTCATCACTTGCGTACAATTTGATGTACAGTTGGAACCTAAGATTAATGGAAACTCGGATAGTGTGGCATCGAAAAGTTTTAGCAATCTTACGATTTGTGTATTCTATTAAGACACTTTACACCAAAGACTATTTAGATGGTAGTTTTATGGTTCGGAAAGTGTGCCACATATTTCAACTTGATCGACTAAACCCAAATTTGGCCTTGCAATTCATAGAATAAAAATAGTGTTTTTAATGATGTAATGTAAACTAAAAGTTCAGGCTAATGCTCCCCGTTTAACAACTTACCATTTAACTAACTAACTAATTATCACTGACAAGCAAGTTATTTTCCACACTAAACAAGCGTGATGAGCCGTACCACTATTTTCCTCATAAAATGACGGATAAATTTCGCTGAATTTTCCAAATGCAGTATAGAAACAGAAGCTACCGCACTCCGATCAATAAGGATTACCTTCCTCTCCGACATGCAACACTCCCTGGAGGGACTGGTGTCAATGTGAATCGAGAAACCCCTACGTTGGAATGCATCCTGGATGAAAAATACTGCATGGTTGCAACAGGGCCTCAAATCAGAATCATTCAAGTAACAATTGGTCTTCCAGGACGGATACTGGATCGTTGGCTGACTAATTTGTTCCGAAAATTATGTGTGATACAATTTCATTCAACGATGAAGTTGACGACAAGGTTTGAAAGTTACCGTTCTCCAATAGTGAACAAATTGTGGACAATAACTTGTAAACGATAGTACACAAATTGTAAACAAACATCACAAACGAGAGATTCAGCTGGGTCCCAGGTGAGTCTCTCGCAAAACCAAATTAGTTTGCAAATGAGTGTATTTCGCCAAATTCAGTCTCTGTTGTGCGTGAATGTTCCAGAACCAATCCCATCGGTATTAGCCCCTTCGTTTGCAGAGGCAGTGCACTTCTAATCCAAAGAGGGTGCTCCAGGATACAGCATGCTTCCAAGAACTGATCGGATCTGTCCTACCTGCAATCTGTCTGCCTCCTAATGGTGGTACTTTCAAGAGGCAAGCAGGCTCAACTAAGTCTACAAATGCTTCTGTGCAAACGCTATCCCAAAACATCAAACTGCAAGCTTCCACCATTCAGAGGTTCACAGTAACGAGTGACTGTTCGAAGATCGATAATGCTTTTATTGTGGCTGAATTATTGCTGTCAAGCACTTCCATATGTAGATACTGATATGACAGGTCACCCATCCCAAGGAACCGATATTGTAGAGCGTTCACGTGTACACAAAAGATCCTCAAACTATGGGTAATTTGCAAATTAACTGGCTGGTGTTGACTGGATATGTAAGCCAGTCCCGGCTGAACCTCTCGTTTACGATATTTCCCAACCGAACATGCTGCACAAAGTCTGTCTCGTGTTTCATTCTGAACGGCATTTAGGATATTGGAGTACTTAGTGAACATAATATCACTTAAAAGGTGGATGAAAACTGTTCCACAGTTGGAGAATATCATGAAACGAGAGATTCAGCCGGGACTCAGTGTGAAAAACATTGCTCTTAGGAAACCTGGCACCCCAAGCATGCGTTTTAAGATTAGAAGTCCGCATTGAACCGTATTAGAAATGTTATCACGCCAAAGCAGTTCTGGAATACCGACCCAATCAGCACCATATGATGTAGTCCCAGAAGTTCTAACTTGTTTCAATATGACAGGCGATATTAAGCGGAACCGCGCCAGTTTCCATCGACGGCAAAGAGTATGCAGAAATCACCTAGGGAGAAAAACCATTCTGCATGAGCGTAAGGGAAAAATCACAACTGAACTAACGACAACAAACGCTTAATGCATTCTAAGCTTTTTCTGTGCTTGTTCCCTAAAGGCTTTTTCTCATTCACAAGGTTTACTTGAAAAGATTTTCACATCCCTAATGCACGACTGAGGAGACTGAAGGAGACAGCTCCCGAAAAAAGCGCGATTTAGGCTGGTCTTGATGATATGCACTCTTTCAGGTTGGGTGGTGCTTTCTAGAAAAAGGGATATGATCAACCATCTGGCGTATAGAAATGCTGTCATACTGGGGAAAAGATTCAATGACTTTTTTCATCGATGAAACAATCGCAAAACGGCCGCACTTTGATTTCCCTTGAGGGTGAACGACACGATTTTTAAATGTATTCAACGAATCTTTTCTGGGGGAAACGTGTGGGACAAGGCAATAACTAATCGAAATCACATGAAAACAAGTCCAGAAACTCCGACATACAGTACTGATTGGCGAACACCGAATGAAGAGAACATTAGTTTTTTACCCAGTCCGACAGTGAATACCTAATTTTAGGTCACTTGACTACATCCACTGTTATTAGAACGAACCCACCATAATCAAAATACATCTCGACCTCACCTCACTTTCGAAACTCATAGTCTACTGAAATAACACTTGGTTTCAAGATCCGCATAATCTTAGTGGTGATGTAATCAGAATGTTGTTAGTGTGAGGTGATTTGGGTTTTTTGAGGAGATTTCGTCCTGTAAGTGAAGCTAATCCATCAGACACTCGTGGCCGAACGGTTATGTTCAAACTACTAGGCAGGAGGTCACGTGTTCGAGACTCTTCGGAGTTTCGTGAGATGTGCACTGCTGATGATTCCCAATAAGGAAGAAACAGAGTGTGATTATCTCGTACCTAGACAGGATATAGCGCCGCTCATCCTTCAATCACGGGATCCACATCACGCGGTCACACGTGTTGACTGGCTTCTCGAGCAACGACTTCTCAGATGGAAGTTTTACTCACCGGGTGAAGTTTATTCTTCCACTGAGCTACTTATAGATTGTTCGTAGTATGAGATTTGGATCCTCTCGCTTACCCCAAGAAAAGAGTATACAGTACATCGTTTCTTCCGAAGCCATTTGAGTGATCTTTTCACACCCATTCACTAGATCAGGTTGTGACTGCTGGAGTTCCCTCGATCTATTCCTGTGAGCACACACTGCAACAAGCTTAAATAAAGTGGTTCTTGGGACTGGATTTCGGACGTCGATCCAAAGATCTCTTTAATATCCCCCTTCGATATGTGAACACTTCTGGCTTAGTATGGTTGAGCATCGTTCTCTTGAAGCTCGTTCCGGCCGGCTACGGATTAACTCCCAGTAGAATTACTCACTAAGTCAACTAGAAATACCAAATGAGGACTAACGACAGTACCGACTAGTTGTGTTATCTGAAAATAAAAATGGATCTAACAATCTCGGTCCTGAAACACCTGCTCAGACCATCAACTTGGTCCTATGTTTGACGTGAGAAACGGGTGGCTCGCATTGGGCTCGAGGAACTTACTACTCAAATATAGACTGGTCGGTCGGTTAACGGGAGTAGGCGGGAAATGCACCACTGCGACCTCAAAACCAGTGCAGCAACTCTACCGAATATCCAGATCGTCCCACTGCAGTTAATGCAGATTAGCGAACATTCGAATTCAACATTCATGTATGATATTCCAGTGTATGTTTCTTGGTGTGAAACTGCCGTTTTCTAGTCTGGTTTGTAAGAAGTCTCATACAAAAAATTCATTTGTAGGAGCACTGTAGTCAGTTCGCCGATATTTCGCCGGACACTTTAAAATCTGCCTTCCGGTTAATTGCCACACCTCATCGATAATCGTCTTGAACCAAGGCGGAACCTCGCCGACATCGTGACCGCACTTCCAGTGCACAATCACTCGGTGGCCCAGTACCGAGTTGCTGACTAAAATTTGTGTACAGTGCCCGCCTGATGATCTCCAAACGAGGTAAAAGGGTCGTGAAGTTTTGCATAGTCTTAGCACAAATCTCACAAAGTAGGATACAACTTTAGCGAATATGCACTCATCTGCAAACTAATTTGGTTTTTCGAGAGACTCACCTGGAACCCAGCCGAATCTCTCGTTTGTGATGTTTTCAGGCTACTAAATGTACTGCACCAGGCCGCCTCATGTTTCAGTCGCTACGATATTCGAGCTATCGCGATAAATGTATTTCTGTAATTCACGACTAATAAGGTTGCTGAAAATTCGTCGGCAGCCCACGACTGGTTTCGCCCTTTTTGAGGCACATCATGTAGGCTCAGTCCCCGGATTTCCGCCAACCTTATGTTCTACTTGAAACCAAACCGCACGAAATTAGCGAATATACACCCATTTGCAAACTAATTTGGTTTTTCGAGAGACTCACCTGGAACCCAGCAGAATTTCTCGTTTGTGATGTTTTCAGACACCTTATCAGGACTTTGACCAATAGACGATTTCAAGGCATCCACGAAAACGTCGAATCCGCCAACGTTCTAACACAACCCCATTCGCTTGGCCGTACAAGCTTTTCAGAAAATTTCGATTTTGGTTAGTTCTTTTCTCTCAGATCATAAAGAATGCAGCGTTCTCAGTGACTTCTTAAAGGTAGTTCACCTAATGGGACTCTGAAAAGCCCCATTGTTGCATCTTCTTACAGCGAACTCTCGCCTGGGTGTTGACTTTTGTACTGCATAAATTGCAGGACAGAGCCATTCCAAACAAAGCATATTGCACAATCAAAAATCAATAATTCTAAACGTGGTCAAGTTTGTAACACATAGTTTGACCATACTGTTTGGTGAAATTCACTCATTCGGATTAAGTTAACCGTAAGATAACTTGATAGTGAGGAGCATACAGCCATCCACCGTGAATTGTGAGACGCCTACCAGAGGCAGACTGGTTGTCCAGCTTTGCCCATTAATCCTGGGAGGGGGGATCTCCCGGCGGTCTTAAATCCTAAAGTCCCAGGAAACGCGCTTTCGATGTTCCATTGCACTAAAGGTACTCTGAATTTTCTAGGTGACCTGCCTAATTCAGTGGACCGAAATTCTCGGCAGTACTCTTGGCATGGTCAGCCAGTCGCCACCGTTCGACAATCATATCAAAGGACCTCTACCGACGGAACGCTGAAATCATCTGTTCGGTTTGACATAATCCACATGTGAGAGCGGAACAGCCGATCAGGCACTCCCTGTAACAGAGCATGAACCAAATGCGTCAACAGTCTGGGGCATTCCGACGGTCAGTCAAAAGCACGAGCAGTGTGTGATTCAAAAAGAGTTGAAGTTGAGTTCAAGTAGAACATGAGGTTGATGGAAACTCGGGGACTGCGCCCACCTGATGAGCCCCAAGAAGGGCGAAGCTGGCCATGAGCTGTCGAGGAGTTTTCAGCAAACTTGTGAGTAGTTTCCTTTATGAAAATATACTGCAATATCTCGAATATCGTGCCAACTGAAACATGAGGCGGCCTGTGTGCAGTACATTCAGTTGTAGAATATCATAAACGAGAGATTCAGTTGGGTCTCTCGTGAAAACCAAATTGATTTGCAAATGAGTGTATTTCTCGGGAAGACTGGAGACTAGTGAGTTGCTTCAAACTGAGTCTTCAGTTTCCAGGACGTGTCTAGTAAACTAGGATAGTGAGATTCGATCAGTGTTCGACTTTGTAATTTGAAGAGCAAATTACTTCAGGATGATGACACCAAGACATCGGCTTAAACTAGGTTGTCATTTTGGGACTTTCTGGTCGGTTTTTGTTGGGGATTGCAGTAGTATGTGATGATCTGTTTTCTTTTGACTCACCACCAAATTGATTCGAGGCAATGAAGATCTGGCAATCTACGAATTGGCTCTGAGAATGAGTTCTTCTGAAGCAAAAACTGTGATTATCATTTGGTTAATGGGCACGTATAGTGTACTGTGGTCACCAGCTTTTGATGCATATCGTTGGTTCATTGATTCTATCCAATTGGCAGTGTCAAAAACGCGTTTTTTTTCTGACAGAATTATTCGTTTTTTTTGCCTTTTCGCTTTGTGTGGCCGATTGCTAGCATCCTTTGACTTGAGCGATATTTCTCTTGTCTATGAGACAGTCTCAGTGCGAATTCGTTTGGTACTGTCAGTAAAAGGCCATCAAAACCAAAACTCCCAAACAGTTCTCAGGGGTGTGTTATTTCGGTTGAACATTGGCAGTTTCTCCTGCCTGAGGTTGAGCGCTAATGTTTCCATATATTTTATAGAATCTGACTCAATAATTACACGTCAAATTTGATTTGGATCACCTCAACTGTGTGTCAATGAAGCAGCTTGTTCACTGTACCTGGCAGTCCCTAATTGGGCCTAGCGTGACTGGCTAGGAACTCCGCCCCGCTGGCCTGAGGGCGATTGGCTCATTTGCCAAAGCTTGACTGACTGACCTTCGTACGACCAGCCGCTTCTTACGTTTGAACTGTAGAAGAAAGTTAATCGATCATTCGGTACGGCATCTCGCTTAATTGCCAGCGTCACCTGTCACGGTGAATCATGGATAACAGGCTCGTGAAATCAACGAATGCAACGAATGCATTTGATGTGAAGCTATCTGCATATACAAACAGGTTATTGTGAGAAATCTGAACTGGAAACCCAACGCGAATCGACGAACGTACTCAAATTTTCAGGCTTAATATACATTACAGTAGTCATAATGGTTGAGGTTGAGTGACGGTAATCTAAACCTAGCAATCTTTCGGAGAGCTTTTCTTGAATTTGTCTGGGAGTGAATAGAAACATGCCATTAGAATGGGTTCTCTGTTGGACAAGCCCAAATGAAAAATCAATAATTTACCCATTGCGTTTACCAGTGGCGTTTGGTGGCTGTCAGTGGATGAATGAATAGACCACGATATGCACGCCGATCTCATGGGAAGTGTGCGTCACTGTTACACAAAAGTCTAGCAGGCTGGTGCCAAGATTATTCTTGGTCAATTAGAATTTTTGGTTCGATGACACGCATAAATGAATTCAGTCCGCATATCAGTGATTCCACTCGCTCCCATTTGTGTGGCATTCCAGTTTTTCGCAACCAACTTCTAGATGTTTATTTAGCTGCCTACCGTTTGATCATTGACGAACAATTAAAGCTCTTGAAATCGAATCGTCGATTCTATGCCAGATAAACCGGATGATTAGCCACAGATATATTGCTTCGAAATTCCACGTTAATTTAACCATATTTGCTAACCGCGTTTTTGTAGCACCCGATCACCAAAGGGCCAGATTTATCGGAGCAATCGACCGGACTGTCTCCGACAGCCCTCCTATAGTTTAACACCTCATTTTTGCTAGCACAACCAGGTCTGTCTTGGTCGGAGGGAGAACGTCTGAAAATACTCGATTGATGTTGATTCCAGACACTGTTCGATTTTTGATGCGCTTGATCAAGTCAGAATGTCCACGCGGAATAGGACCAAGTTGGGATCTTTTAGTCTGCGTTGAAGACCGAAGAAACGGTTTTTATAGCACATATGGGGGAGTAACACTGTTAGGTAATAACATGCTTCTGGTGTTTTATATCAACACCTCAGATGGTACAGTCATTCAACCTCGTTCCAGGTTTAGGCAACTGCGTTCACACCCGAGCTTTATTCAATTGTTCGAGGAATTTAATAGATTTATACACATAATACGTTAGAGCTCTTCCGACGCCTTCAGAATCCGCTTAGTTTTTCTAGATATCTTGTTGCGTTCAGATGTCCAAATCTGATTAAACTGACCTCACGGAAGTAGTTTGTACACCTTTTCCCTGAGATCTGGCGGTAAGCCACGAGGAGTTAAGATGTTGCCCCCTGTAGGTGGATCTACGCTACGGTAAAAAATTAAACACGTTTGCATACGCACTAATAGGTAAGCCAAGGTAACATTCTAAACCGGTCAGTAAAAGAAACCCCCTCACATTCGTGACAGTCACTTTTTTTCGTTACGTTTGGACTTCAGTCGTACGTGTCCGTGGGACCGATCGGCATCCTCGGCCTTGAGCCAGCTGCAGGCTCACGAACAAAGTGTGGGAAGCAGGTACTGAATGGCCTGGGTCCAGCGGCCTTTTTTCTCTCAATCACGTTTGATCGTGCAATGGCGCACCTGGTTGGAAGAAATCAGCTGATTGTGGTTGGTCTAGACCCATATCAGGCACTGAATGGTCTGGGTCCAGCGGCCTTTTTTTCTCAGTCACGTTTGATCGTGCAACGGCGCACCTGGTTGGAAGAAGTCAGCTGATTGTGGTTGGTCTAGACCCATACACGAAGAACACACAGGCTATACGCGCTGTATCGATCGCCTGATGGTGGTCTAGCTGTGTAAATCGATCGATCAGTAATTCTGACGTTTGGCAATGCAACGTAGCTATAGATCTGACTTTGCACAAATTCTTCCACTGCGAGTTCGCGTTATTTTTTCTGTTCAAAAATGAATTCATAAATTACCGACAAGTCAGACAAAAATGCCGAACGCTTATTCGGTCGAAAAATAGGTCTCTATTTGAACCAACACAGCACACATTTCACGCAGCTGAGGGTGAGGTATTACTAAGTCGAACACGTAAATATGCATTCAAGAAAAACGGATTTTTCGATTTTCTGGGGATGGGAATTGGTATTAACTACAACTAAAGGAATCGGGTAATCGAACATTTCCGCTTGGGAGCTAGCATTCTCGATTCTTGCATTGTAAAGCGAATATCACTGAAGACTGCTAAGTGTGATCGTAGGGGACGGCTTTTAATCCAATGCTACTCATGGTTCCGTGTTGCCTTTGCGTTTGAAGTCTTCCTGGTGCTATAACCACCCAATTTTCCCCAATTACAGTACAGGCTCCCTCTCTGGGTTTTATTCACAACAATGCTTCCGGCTATTATTCAGTTATTTGTTTATTTTTCATCGTGATCGATTTATGAACTACCATTGTGCGGAAACATTGTACTTGGGCCATTTTAGGTGAATCAGTCGCTTGCCTGGGTTAAAAATTACAGTGAAAGCATATTTGATTTGTTGCGTGTAGGAAACTAATTGATCTGAACAGGAATGTGCCACCATTATCCTGCCTGCTTTGGACTCACTGAGTCGGTATTACTGTCAAGTCTAGGATCACGGACATCAGCAAAAACTGCTGAGAAGGCCGGTCTGTTTAGAACAGATTCTTTCTCACACCCAGCAAGCTGGTTGCGGCCCAACTTCCACCTAGCAGTGTGCCTTGCGACCGAACTCCGGCGCATTTTATCGGCAATCCACAAATGCATCGCAAAAACACTTCTTCAGGTGAAAAGACTAGGTCGATTGAAGGTGAGGTCTTTCTTTTCGAAACGCGAACAAAGTAAGCAGGAGAAATTGGACGCAAAGACAAGGTAGGCATTAGTGTGAGAAGCTTCATGTTCTTAGACTCATACTGGACTTTCTAGGACATATCGTCGCACATTGACATCAGCGAAAAAAGGTCTCGATGCCGGAATAAACCCGTAATTTCAAAGTCTGTTTACTGTGAAGATGGTCTTTCAAACCGCAGACAACTTTCATCATTTCATGCCCCATCACACCAGGACTTCCAAGCCGTCTTCTTCCTGAGGGAACCTCTCTTTCGGCAAAAGCCTCCTATGTTTCACAAAGCAACCATTGTTGGAACCAAACAATTACGCTGACTTCTTGGGATCCCTTCCCGCTTGACGGCTCTCTTCCAGAACAGCATCGCTGCACATGCGACTGTCGGTCGGTCGGAAAAGTTGATAGTGTGGTATGACACTTCCCAGCATTGTGTGAACATTGGGAGGATGAGTCTTGCATAGATGTTTTGGGATAAAATCTGTTGGACTAATATCTGAGCTCTACAACCGGTTTCGTCTTTTGTGGTTGATCAGATGGCCGTTCGCCGTGCTTGGCACTCATCCTTCGAACGTTTCTCGTGAGATGATTGGTCCGTTCTCGCAATCATTGCATAAGATCCTGTATACGACGTCATCAATGGATCAAATTGTCATTTTGGTTTTGGTAGTGTCCTCCGCAAGGTGCTCGCTATTTTTGAAGGTGACTGTCGAATAGTACTATCATTTCATTGATGTGAAGGTGTGATTTGTTTGCTTCCGCTGTGTGCTCTTGTATTAGTCGTATTTAGCTTCCCGGGTGATCGCCATCTGAACTTTTCCGAGTAGTTATTTCTCTGGAATTCCTTGTGTAGGCGTTTCACTTATTTACTCTTGGATTCCTTAGTGTTGCAGTATGTCTCGATCGAATTAAAAAGTGCTCGATTGCAGCATTGCTCAGGACTCAATTTGCATGCGTTGCCTTTCTGTAACCCTAAGTTTTTAGCTGTCCATGTGGCAACCTAGCGAAGAGGGGGGTCTTCAATTATGAACTGAATTTCGTCAAAAACACTGTTTGATTGTTGGCTTACTCGCTGCAGTTCATTCTTTTCGATAACAAAAGTGTCATCCACGGTTCTGTTGTTTTTGTAAAAATCCATTATCAAGATCGATGTGTGCGTATACATTTTTGTTTGAATGAACCATCCGGATTCAGTAAGTTGGTGGCGGCGGGAAAAGCACCCAGTTTACAATTTGGGTTTAAGTATAGGTGTTTGCCGCTGCATCTATATTACCATGGTATGATGCATCCGTTTGATTGCATTATCTCTCAAGATTTTCCATTTCTCACCTCTGCCTTTATTCGTTACGTGTTTCAAGTATGTTAGTATAGAGTGGTAATAGTTCACCTTTAATGTGTCGGTTCCTCTGGTGACCTACACTGGTTGGTCAGCCCTGTCCCTTCCTTCAGCTAAGCACCATATACAAATGTAACCTTAGGGTTTTACGGGATAGGTATTCTGTTCATAGTCACACCACTCTTGTTTGAACGGTCACCCTGCTGTTCTGTCGTAATTATTCCGGTGAGTCCACACCAAAGGGAAGCACTGAACTCGAGTTCCGCTCTTATTAGAGCTCATCAGCAGTGCACAACTAGTGGCCGTGCCGGGATTTGAACCCCGGACATCCGACATGCGAGGCCAGCGTGTGACCAGATCACATCGCTGAAGTGTGAACACGTTCGACTGTTCAGACGTGAAAATTCATATGCGTCCAACGTGTGTTGGTGGAGTAGTGGTTACACACTCGCCTCGCATGTCGGATGTCCGGGAGTTCAAATCCCTGCACAGCCATTGAATATGCACTGCTGATGAGCTCTAATAAGAGTGAAACTCAATTAAAGTGCTTCCCTTTGGTGTGGATTCACCGGGATAATCACGCCAGAACAGGAGGACGACCGTTCAAACGAGAGTGGTGTGACTATGAACAAATGTAACCCTTTCGAAATTCAAGGTAACAAGGAGAAGAGCCATAGGTCGCTCGTCAGTGGGATGACTGACCAAAAAACGATCTTATGCTTCAGGTATTGGGAAATGAGACATGAGAGAGTGTGACTGAGGTGGACAATCCCCTGAGTTGTCAAACACCCTCGTTTGCGTACCAATTTAGTTTTGACGCGAGACTCGCCTGAATCCCAGCTGAATCTCCCGCTTATGATATCCTTCAATTGAACGTACTGTACAAAAGCCACCTCATGGACTGTCGAAAAGTCTTCAGCAACCTTATCAGTAGTTTCCCTCAAGAAGCCGCCACATGAAAATGAGACGTTCTGTGTGTAGCACATAACTTGAAGAATACGATAAACAAGAGATTCAGCTAGAATTCATTTCAGTCTCCTGTTACTGTTCGTAATTTGCGTACCACTTGGGTTCAAATAGAAGGTTCGGTTGACGGGACTGTCCGAGAAGCCTGTCTGAGAAGCCACAAGAAGGACGAAACTGGTCATGGGCTCTTGGAATATCTTCAGCAACCTTACAAGTAGTTTCCATCATTAAGAATTTCCTTGGCTTCTCAATAGGCTACTTGCGACAACAGCGGCTTGACACTTCCTACTGGCTGACAACCCTCGTGGTTGTAATCTATACACATATTGGTTCACAAAGAAAAATGTAGAAAGAAAATTTGACTTGAGAAAAAAGTGCATAGATTTAAATGTCTCGTGGCTACTTTATTGCTTCCTAGGATGACTTTTGTGCAAAATTCGTCTTTGGAAGTGTGACTTCGGGTAGCCTACGTGGCCACACAGTTCGTATAGCACGTGTCCAAAATCGAAAGGTCAGATACCAGATTTTTCCTCCGTTTTTCTTCTTTTTGTCTAGATTCTGTAGTGTACTCCCCCTCCACGCAAGTGCTCCCGAGGAAAAAGGAAGTAAAAGATGCTATCTCCCTTCCTCGAAAACGAATGTCCCTAGGAAGAATGACCCTCAGGAGTGAAAATGTATTGCATTTACGATTCAAGTGCGAACTTCAAGTAAAAAAGAGTACAAAGAAGTTAGCGAATATACATCATCTGCAAACTAATTTGGTTCTTTCGAGAGAAGAGACTGATTTCAAGTAGAACATTAGGTTGAAAGAAACCCGGGGACTGCGCCTACCTGATGAGCCCCAAGAAGGGCTAAACCGGTTGTGGGCTGTCGACGGATTTTCAGCAACCTTATGAGTAGTACATTACAAAGGACGAGTTTTACTCCGAGCACATTCAGTGTGATAGCTTGAACAAAGTTAACTCAGGCGAATGAGCAGTTTTTGCTCACCTATATACCGAATGATCTGTGTGGTATGAAACATAGATCAATTACGCCTTGACCAACAAGGATGATTGATGCACACATTGGCATCCACTTGACAGGGCCCGTAGGGGGGTAGGAGCAATCCTTACCTTGTCATATCAAATGCTATACGGTGGCTAATCGTAGTCTGTCAAATAGAGCGCGTAAAAAACATTCGACGGATTGGCTTTTCTTACAATTCATGGGTGATGATTCTGGCCCAAGTTCCTGGAATCTTGGAGCAGATGTGGTAGACTTTCAGTCTAGCTTTCTTCCATTAAACGAAGTTATTCTATACAGAAAATTCCGAGGAGCAATGTACAGCAGTTCCACCCCTGATGGGACTCATCAGCACTGCGCATCTCACGTACCCCGTGGGAGATTCAAGCTCGTGACCTTCCGGTTAGTATTTTGAAGAGTGAATTGTTTGGCAACAAGGGGCCGCCACCCCTGACTCATCAGCACTGCGCATCTCACGTACCCCGTGGGAGATTCAAGCTCGTGACCTTCCGGTTAGTATTTTGAAGAGTGAATTGAATTGCAACAAGGGGCCGATCATCAATGCAGTTAGCTCGCACTTAGACAAGAATATAATGTATATACCCTATATATATATATATATATGTATATATATGATGTATACACATAACGTTACGTATACCCTGAGGAAAGTTCGATTTAATGACGCCGATGGTCACACTCGCCCTCGTTTTGTCACAATATGAGGAAAATACTCGACTAGCCAGCGTTTACGGAATCAGTATCCAGTGTAAAACCGTTTCCCACACAAAAGCTAGTGTAGTAAGTAGAAATAAGTCACGTGACGGCGCACACTTACCTAAGCAACTGGTCAATGGACGCTGAAACATAATTGATCGATAAGTGTACAGGCACCGATGCTAAGTTCCGTAAAAGTCTGCGTAATAACAAGCAGAAATCTGTTCTGGAACAGTTTTCACCTTAATGGAATTGCGAGATCTACCAGGGGATGTCAAGCTTTATATTTGAAATGAAAAACCGCGATAAACACTGACCCGTTGGTGCACGCACTCTAACGGTTGATTCCGATCCTGGTGACAGCAGCTCCAT
>NW_008751685.1:2048101-2061542 GCF_000715545.1 Opisthorchis viverrini | reverse complement strand
TCTTTCTTTGAGCTCATCAGGCAGGCACAGTCCCCGAGTTTCCGTCAACCTTATGTTTTACTTGAACCCGAATTGCACGAAATTAGCGAACTACATTCATCTACATACAAATTTGGTTGTGACAGGAGACTCGCCTGAAAGTCAGCTGAATCTCTCGTTTATGACGCTTTTAGGCAACTGGATGTGCTGCACCAGGCCAATTCACGTTTCAGTTAGTATCGCGATGCACGTATAGACATAAGGCTGTTGAAAACTTCGACACCCCAAGACAATCTGATAGTACTGTATGCTGAGTAAAGGCACTTTTGAAGTTAACGGTCCATATAGGACGCGCGTCGGTATTCAGTCTCCAACTGGTCCACAATTATCCGAGTGACAATGTGTGGCGCCTGGTGGATGAATCAGAATGAAGACAGGTACAATGAACTTGAAGAACGAAATAAGCTTCATGGAAATTCGAGGCCTGATGACCTCCAGGAAGGACGCGACCGACAGTGGGGTGTTCCGGATCTCCATCGATCTGTCTAGGCAGTGTTGAACCGGATCTGTGTTCTAAGCCTTCGACCGTGTCTATTGTCGGTGTTGCCAGATAAGGTTAGAAATCTGCGAACGCCGAAGCATGTTGATTAAATCCCTTTCTTCAACGTCTCTTTGATGGATGTGACTACGCATCAGTAATCAAGCGATTCGAGTTCTTGTGGGACACATTGTGTTGTACCGCCTGTTCGTTTTCAATCTCATTCCGCTGCTTCACGAAACGCTCATGTACGTTCCCCTTACTGAAATTGGCAAAGTTCACATGTCGGGTGTTGGACCATAGTTGGCTAATGAAGTCACAAGTGAAAGAGGTATAATCGATTCCTCAGTCTACCACGTTTATTAGAAAAGCCATGACAGCGGTCATCCATATTATAATTTGACGGTTGGTGTGGTGTGACCACAGTAGAGCAAGTGACTACCCCTCCTTCTGATGACCGCACACCAACACGTGTCAACTCAACTGATCCAAAACCGTTCTCCACACCCTAGCCAGTTCCACGCCTTCTATTCTGTTAACACTGGGATGCTTGGCGATTTCTACCGCCTCGGCTATCAGTCTCTGTGACTTGGATCGTAGTCCTCGCCTCAATGCAATTTAGCTTGCTCCTAGTACTGACACTAAACTCTCCTGAAACAGAACTGAAGTAAGACCAGAGCAAGTGCACGAGAGACACCGGGTAGGAGGACAGCGAAGTTGCAGGCGGAAAGCAGGAATAGTTCAGACGGGCGAGCTGGGAGCACAGCGTCGAAGAGTATTAGTGCACCGTTGTTGATGATGCCCATAACACTAATCAGGTGTATTCACTAATAAAAGTTTTTAGCATGGGTGATAGTGGTGGGTTGCAACACGTATAAAACTGAATACAATGCGAAAATGGGAACAAGTCAAAAGGGAACTTATCGTAAGTGAGAGTCCCTTGGTGAAAGACCGGATGGCGGGAACGTGTTTCCTCCGCAGTTTGGCTGCTACACGTGTTCCATGACTGTCCGTGGACTTGGAGTGTTTGGCTGACTCCTTGCTCCCTGCGCGCGCGCGAGTCTGTGTGCTGACTACGTTCGGCTTCCCTATATGTTGCTCCGTTCGTGTGTACGTGGGCGCGTCAGCACGAGTTTTTGCTACGCTCACTAGACGGTGCAGACAATCGACGGCTGATGAGTCACCTTATGTGACGTAGTTTGTGGGTATGAAAAAAGACAAGTCTCGTGAACGAGTGAGCGATTGTGAACTGAACAGTCAAGTGTGTGGATGACAGGGGAGCCACAAGAGCAGTTTGAGCGCGTGGGTATCAGCAGGCAAATCAAAGGGACACCGTAAACCCGTGCGGCAAGAGAGCGCCGTTGACATAGATCTTAGACAGAAACTTCCGGGTGTTCACGCTGCACTCGGTGACGTCACTCAGGTATGTCTTCAGGCTGCTCAAGGTAAAAAAACAGAGTTGCGCCCAACCCCTGATTGTCCGCACAGCCACCGAACCAAAAATCAGTGGGTAACTCGGTTAAGAACATCTCCGGTGTGAGCACTGAGACGAGGTATTGCGAGCATATTCCCACGGATTCGCACACGAGGCCAGCCACCTCCATCAAGGCCAAAGTTGCAAAGCCTATTGGAACTCCGTTGAACAATAATGGGTGTCATCCTGACAGCACGTTAGGGCCTGCCGACTCGGGACACCTGAACAAGGCTCGGCGATGTTGTTTAAGGGCATAACCAGGGCGACGTCACTCATGTCTTCAGGCTGCTCAAGGTAAAAAAACAGAGTTGCGCCCAACCCCTGATTGTCCGCACAGCCACCGAACCAAAAATCAGTGGGTAACTCGGTTAAGAACATCTCCGGTGTGAGCACTGAGACGAGGTATTGCGAGCATATTCCCACGGATTCGCACACGAGGCCAGCCACCTCCATCAAGGCCAAAGTTGCAAAGCCTATTGGAACTCCGTTGAACAATAATGGGTGTCATCCTGACAGCACGTTAGGGCCTGCCGACTCGGGACACCTGAACAAGGCTCGGCGATGTTGTTTAAGGGCATAACCAGGGCCACGTAACAGGACCGGTGCTTTAGCTGAAGAACGAGGTTGATGCAGTCCTAGCTTCGGCAGTGGGTGATGGCACTGGCAACGAGCGAGACACTTGCGAAAGCGTCGGGTCTTCAAGATAAGCCGGTTGTTTCTGGGTTTGGGGGGGGGGCGGCTTGAAGAAGGTGGGTGCCTGAAGACAGTGTTGCTGTGTCAATTGCACTAAGCCGGTTTACAGTAGACGTTCCGTTGACGAAGTTTTCGCTCATTTTCCCCCCACACATACTATTGTTGGTTTCCAATCCATACTCCTATGGGATCTAACCTACAAACACAAGACGCAAAACTAGGCGACAGCACAGGCGGTAGAAATGAGAAGACAATGCTGCTTGCTGTGCAGAACAGGGTTTTCTAACAAACTAGGTTTGAACTGTACGTATTGTGGAGTGAGATATTCACTAAAAATCTAACCCCATGAACCATTTCATTTAGGCTAATTCAATCTGCGTGATAGACCTTACCAACCTGAAGAGTGTGAGAAGAGTATTCAAACGATTTAAGAAGGAATATTGGCTAGTGGCTCCAGACGTGTGCTTTCGTGCTAGCAGGGTACTAAGACATATGCCAGATACCTAAAACACAGAGATTTTGCGAACCTCAGCGTCTTGGACGATACCAGTGGACTTTTTTTCGATGCGAGTGTCAGAAACACACGTCTAGAAGTAGTGATTTAGGAAGGACCCAGAAAATGTCATTGCAGTCCATTGAGTGGTTTGAAGGACGATATATATGGGGCATTAGTCGCACACTGAAAGTAAGTACTTCGGTGGTGTAACTGGGCAGTTACTAGACGATGTGCCAGTTAAGCGAACTGTCGTTTTTTATTGTTGATAGCATAGGTTCTGGTAGTCGGATATCACTTTGAAGAGTGTGAGAAGAGTATTCAAACGACTTAAGAAGGAATATTGGCTAGTGGCTCAAGACGTGTGCTTTCCTGCTAGCAGGGTACTAAGACATATGCTAGATACCTAAAACACAGAGATTTTGCGAACCTCAGCGTCTTGGACGATACCAGTAGACTTTTTTTCGATGCGAGTGTCAGAAACACACGTCTAGAAGTAGTGATTTAGGAAGGACCCAGAAAATGTCATTGCAGTCCATTGAGTGGTTTGAAGGGCGAGATATATGGGGCATTAGTCGCACACTGAAAGTAAGTACTTCGGTGGTGTAATTGGGCAGCTACCAGACGATGTGCCAGTTAAGCGAATTGTCGTTTTTTTATTGTTGATAGCATAGGTTCTGGTAGTCGGATATCACTTAGCAACAAAGGACTCATCGGTGAGGTATTTGTGTTTAGTCAAAGTATTACGACTGACTACGAACTGTACAGTTTCTCACCTTGTCTGCTTCTTAGTCAAAAGAAACCTGTAGGCTAAATCACATTCAACTGCGGTCACTCTATGCGTCCGTGTAGGCTAAATCACGTTCAACTGCGGTCACTCTATGCACGTACTGTTCTCCAACTCCCTATCGACTACGGTGTGCAAAACGCTCCATTTTCCCTTTAGTTCCACTACTGTTCACCTCGGGACAGAGAACAATCCGGAAAAAAAGGCTCTGCGACGTTCTTGTTTGAAGAGCGAGACAGTCACGTGATATTTTGTTTGCTGACCAGGCCGCCTGGACAGACGAATGACGAGTCGGTCACGTGACTGAATTGGTGAGTGGAAGAAAATTACACTTACGCGGTCAGGACACCAGACCCAGTTACTACGAGCGGATCGAAAAAGTGATAATTGTGGGTAATGTTCAGACCACGACTCGTGTTCAACATGAAGATGTAGTGTAGTGAGTAATGTACAAGAATACATGCATCAACTCTCTCGAATAATTTTTGCAAAAACGGCCAACTCACGACACTGACACTAGCCTGCAACGCGGTGACACACTTCAACACCGCAGAACTGCTGAAGAAGGAAGAAAACCATCCATTCAGAGTGTTTTAGAACAATAGATATCCAAGGAATTTTATCAAGAGAAGCTTGAAGAAGAAGATATCTCAACAACAGCATCAGTGAGAACAAGCCACCAGACGGGTAGTTCTGCCTTACATCAAGAATATATCAGAACTCGCAACCAGATTATTGGCTCAAAAAGGAATCTTCGTGACCCACAAACCGAATGCCACCCTAAGGAAATTAATGTCTAGATTGAAGGACAACCGAGACAAAACCAAGAGGAACATTGTGATATACCAAGTCAACTGCAACAACTGCAACGAATTATACGTTGAACAAACTGGGTGGAAATCATGTACACCAATAAAGGAACACGATGCGGCCGTCAGGAGACATGACTCCCTCTCCTTGATATCCATACACGAGGACCAAGAAGGCCACATATTCAATCTGGAAAACGCAAAAATTTTGGCATTTGGAGACACGAGACACGGAAGAGAATTTCTTGAAGCATGGTACTCCACGACAGATTCGATCAACCGGTGAATCGAACTGGATCCAATTTACGCACCCTAAGTGCAAAAGACCAACATCTCAACCGGAACACTCAAGGAGGACCGAACATTGGATTCACAAACAAAGAAACAAGGAACTCAATAGGGAAATCAATAAAGGCCACTCCAAAGGACAAAGGTCACTCCAGTATGCATCAGATTACGAAGACAGGGATGCCAAGCTCAAAGGTCACGTGGGCATCGGCGAATAGGGACACTGGACAAAGGACCAATCAATGGAACCGCCAAACCGAACAACTAATCGCGATCAAAGGTCATCCCCTGCTAGCAGCATGTATATTAACACACGCGCAAATCCAGAACGAATGTTCGGTTGTGCAACGGAGACTTACATTGGAGCATTTGTCCATCACCAGAAGCTTCGTTGGCCGGACAATGTATTGCGCATGGCGGACCATCGTCTGCCGAAGAGAGTGCCGTTTTCCATGCCCATTTCAGAGTGGCGGAAGCAGAGAGGTTTAGAACCCTTTACCTGGCAGATGGGCATGAAAGAGACTATGAAGGGTTAGGATGTTTTCGGTGCTACTTGCCTTCCAGGATGGAGACCACGTGACCCCCATTGTTTATGGTTGGAGAAGCTGCATGATATGGCCATCAATCGACGTCAATGGCGTTCCTGGTTTTGTCCAGATTGTCTGAGTGAGTGTCTGGAGGTACAAGTACCTCAGAATGATTGCGACAGGCTATCACTAACTCCCTTCGGCATCCACATTTCTTCACAATAAGGCCTTCAAATAAATCACCTTTGCATAACACCGAAACTTTTGCCATTCTCAACGTTTACTGAAATTCCCGCAGGCAGCAGTTCCCGATATCTAGGCCGAGTAGCTGTCCACACCCACTTTCAAGCTACAAAAAAGATTCAACAAACGTTTGCGTGTCTACTGGACACATAATCGCACTGGCTCACTAAAAACTAAGTGTTGTTGAGATAGAACCCTTTCAAGGATAGAATACATCCTTGCCAATGTGTACCAGTGTTTTTATCGCGACACAAATGTGTTCCTTGATTTTACAGAATGCTTTTCATTTTAACCGTCTGTAGTACACGAGTATTATTGAACAACCAAAGTCGGTTGCGCAGTATGTTTGACCCAAGTTCTGCACAGTGTTAGTCTCCTGTCTAGTAACGTCAAAGTGGTATAAAAACGTAAGACAGACTGAGCGAGTTGGTAGTATCGTATACAAATGTGAATAGCAATGATACCACATAACGGTAATTGCCCCTCAGTGCTCATAAGCTCAAAATTATGTAGATTTCCTGTTTACTTTACGAAAAAACCCACTGCTCTGAAGCAAAGGATTATTCTTTGGACAGTGAATGCCAAATACGAGTATTATTGAAGCTCAACGGATAAACAGAATTGTGTTTAAGAATATTCGCATCACTTCGGTTTGGTACTTTATTCGCCTATCACGGTGACCCTCATCTTTTGGTCAGATCAACGGATTTTTAGGCTATTCGCGGACAACCAACACGATGGTCTGTCCGGAGGCCAGACGCTCTAAGTAACCAAACGTTGTACCGATTGAGCGGACGTGACGCAAGTCTTCTACGAACCATGGGGAGGCATGCTCTGATTGGTCGGAATGTGTGCCACTCATGATCCAGTATTTCTAGTTAGACGCTTCTCTTCCCTGTAAATCACTATGGAAAACTGTTCACCACCCTACAGAAACAATTCTCCTCTGTCTCCACCATAGGCTACCTCAAGCTAATGGGCCTTCCATCCCATCCATCTTTCTGTTCTGGAAATCTGTATATACCGGAAGGAGACACAAACGGATCAAATAATGAACTACAAGAGCATTAATCCAGTAAACGACAAGGATAGCTGCGTACAAACCTTGTTCAAGGGGGCGGGGACACACTGCAGCACCGCAGAACTGCGGAAGAAGGAAGAAAACCATCCATTCAGAGTGTTTTAAAACAATAGATATCCAAGAAATTTTATCAAGAGAAGCTTGAAGAAGAAGATATCTCAACAACAGCATCAGTGAGAACAAGCCACCAGACGGGTAGTTCTGCCTTACATCAAGAATATATCAGAACTCGCAACCAGATTATTGGCTCAAAGAGGAATCTTCGTGACCCACAAACCGAATGCCACCCTAAGGAAATTAATGTCTAGATTGAAGGACAACCGAGACAAAACCAAGAGGAACATTGTGATATACCAAGTCAACTGCAACAACTGCAACGAATTATACGTTGAACAAACTGGGTGGAAATCATGTACACCAATAAAGGAACACGATGCGGCCGTCAGGAGACATGACTCCCTCTCCTTGATATCCATACACGAGGACCAAGAAGGCCACAAATTCAATCTGGAAAACGCAAAAATTTTGGCATTTGGAGACACGAGACACGGAAGAGAATTTCTTGAAGCATGGTACTCCACGACAGATTCGATCAACCGGTGAATCGAACTGGATCCAATTTACGCACCCTAAGTGCAAAAGACCAACATCTCAACCGGAACACTCAAGAGGACCGAACATTGGATTCACAAACAAAGAAACAAGGAACTCAATAGGGAAGTCAATAAAGGCCACTCCAAAGGACAAAGGTCACTCCAGTATGCATCAGATTACGAAGACAGGGATGCCAAGCTCAAAGGTCACGTGGGCCTCGGCGAATAGGGACACTGGACAAAGGACCAATCAATGGAACCGCCAAACCGAACAACTAATCGCGATCAAAGGTCATCCCCTGCTAGCAGCATGTATATTAACACACGCGCAAATCCAGAACGAATGTTCGGTTGTGCAACGGAGACTTACATTGGAGCATTTGTCCATCACCAGAAGCTTCGTTGGCCGGACAATGTATTGCGCATGGCGGACCATCGTCTGCCGAAGAGAGTGCCGTTTTCCATGCCCATTTCAGACTGGCGGAAGCAGAGAGGTTTAGAACCCTTTACCTGGCAGATGGGCATGAAAGAGACTATGAAGGGTTAGGATGTTTTCGGTGCTACTTGCCTTCCAGGATGGAGACCACGTGACCCCCATTGTTTATGGTTGGAGAAGCTGCAAGATATGGCCGCCAATCGACGTCAATGGCGTTCCTGGTTTTGTCCAGATTGTCTGAGTGAGTGTCTGGAGGTACAAGTACCTCAGAATGATTGCGACAGGCTATCACTAACTCCCTTCGGCATCCACATTTCTTCACAATAAGGCCTTCAAATAAATCACCTTTGCATAACACCGAAACATAACTACGGAACACTGATGTCACGATGTCGATACTGATGACGATGGCGGTGATTTTACAGGACATTTGGGTGATGAATGAGACGCCTGTAACCGAATAGATTAGTGAAGAAACCACTAGAGGTGCAAATAGTCGTCACGCACACACGAAGTGCGATACTTTTATATAAATCTGCCTTCGTATACCTTTCCTGATCAATTAAATCTTTGGATAGAACATGGTGTGCTTATGACTTGTTCCTACTCAGTCTTCTGCAAGATATGCAAAAAAACAGTAGTCCTTATAGCAATTTCGCGGACTTTTCCAACTCGTTGTTGATCGACCGAAAGCTTTCTGACAGTGAGGTCTACGCGAGCAACCGTACTACAGCAATATCAAATATTAGGTTTACAGATAATCTGTTACCGAGATTTCATCACACTGTAATGTTCACTCTAATCACAAACGTATTGTTTACCTTAAGGTCGACCAAACTCACTCACTCATACAGACTCACACACACACACACACATACACACACACACTGTTTTGTAATCTGTCATCATAGCTATGTAAATCTTCACATGTCCTGTGCTCCGAACTCACGCAAAATCACGCTTTTAGACGCCTCAGTCAACTTACTATAAATAGTTAAATGTCTCATCTGTGTCAACGATATCAGGCTTCACTTACCCATCAGGATTCTACGATATTAAGGGAGAAAAGACTTTGGCGGCCGTAGTTGGCGGGCTAAAGTTAGAAACACTGAAATCGGAGAGGGCAACATCTTTGCTCTCATTTGGAAAGGCCTTTTTTAGTTTTGGCGCAACTGTTTGGGTCACAGGCTGGACGAGCATTAGAGGCGAGTTATAACATTAGAATAGTCGTTGAGATCAGATATGATCACGGGTCTAGGTACCAACCATCTCTAGCACTTCCAGGGACTGCAGGGCTTCTGAGTTGACAAAAATCACCCTCTTTTCGGAACCTTGCATTTGGGATTGCAATCATCTAATTCAATAACGTTAGAACAGGTAAAAATCTAGTACATACGAGTAAATCCAACAGATACGCCTCAGTCTCAATTACTAGAGGGGAAACTCGATACTAACTGCAATGAATTGAAAATGTACCCAGTTTTTCTGTATCAATAGCTGAGCTTTTGGGGGTTCGCAACTTTCACTTGGTGTAATGCCTTTAGTTGTAGAGATGTTTATTGAACGAATCAGTAGAAGCTTTTGAGAGGGTTCGTTTTGTCGGCGTCACTTTTGGTTGCGACCCCCTTAGTAGTTTAAATACTTTCTGATGTTCGAAACTCTCAAGTTCAACTGCACAAGTATATTCATACGTCAGTTTTAATGTTACCAAAGCATGTATTCGGGTCAAGTGGGTACCGCGGCGGTGAAGTAACTTCTCTGGTTGTGTTTTTTGTCCGAGAGCCGACTGGCCTTTCAGGCATTCACAGTCAGGTAACTCCACCGATTCTTCAGACTTGTAGGATTGTTCTACTCAGAACCTGTGCTGGTGGATTACTGACTAGGATCCCGCAGGTCACATGACAACTGTTCACCACCCTACAGAAACAATTCTCCTCTGTCTCCACCATAGGCTACCTCAAGCTAATGGGCCTTCCATCCCATCCATCTTTCTGTTCTGGAAATCTGTATATACCGGAAGGAGACACAAACGGATAAAATAATGAACTACAAGAGCATTAATCCAGTAAACGACAAGGATAGCTGCGTACAAACCTTGTTCAAGGGGGCGGGGACACACTGCAGCACCGCAGAACAGTATATTCATACGTCAGTTTTAATGTTACCAAAGCATGTATTCGGGTCAAGTGGGTACCGCGGCGGTGAAGTAACTTCTCTGGTTGTGTTTTTTGTCCGAGAGCCGACTGGCCTTTCAGGCATTCACAGTCAGGTAACTCCACCGATTCTTCAGACTTGTAGGATTGTTCTACTCAGAACCTGTGCTGGTGGATTACTGACTAGGATCCCGCAGGTCACATGACTAGAACTCGATTGGCTTGTGAACTACTGATGAGCTCCAGTAAGAGAAATTCATTTCAATCCGTCAATAGACCAATCAAATCTGCCCGATTGGCTTGTGAACTACTGATGAGCTCCAGTAAGAGAAATTCATTTCAATCCTTTCAGAAGAGCTTGGTAAACAATCATTTCAATCCGTCAATAGACCAATCAAATCTGCCCTACTCGGACAAGATGAGCACCGCTCAAGCAAAAGTGATGCGCATCCAAAGTCTAGGGACTTAACGTGTGGTTGAATAGCAAGACGAACCTCTATGTTAATTGATTCATACTCTGTTCTCACTAACGTTGGTTTCGCGATCACGTTCTTTTCGTCAGTAAAACTCAGAACCACAGCACACTGCCAGGAAGTCGGTAAGCGCTTGCTTTGGTCAGTATATAAATTGACGGAGCTTTTTGATTGGATGAAATTATAACCATCGATTGAAAAGACAATTGTTCAACTCTCCTACTAGGAATGGGTAGATGAAAACCACTCCACACGTTTAGGAATGCAGGCGGCAGACCCAGCTGTTTGACGTTCCTCATATGCTAATCAAACAGGACAAAATCGATAGCACTGCAAACAGCGAAAACTAATAGGACAGCTTCGCTCATAACATGAAATCGGAATATGCATGATAGTGTAGCTTACCACTTCTGTTTAGTAGTTATGCAAGAGATATCGTCGCTAGGCTAGTAGGTACTCGAGTTGTTTTCATGGCGACTTTGGTTTGTGGCTATTAAGAAACACTTAGATGCAGTGGTTTTACCATCCATGCCACTTTTCAGGACATTATCGTTTAACTTCTCTCCATCCGACCGGACCAACGACCAACTGGTTGGTCAAAGAGGATGGATTTGGTCAACACACGTGTGTACTGTCTTATACGTTGTATCAACGACCAGACAAATGGCCATTAACAGGTAATTGTGTCATTCAGACGCACAGTGTGAAGAAAGTATCTTTCTCCGCTAACAGTCATGGGTAAAGTGAAGGAGATTTTCATTCTTTCGATTTTTACTTTTTTATTTCATTTTCTTGTGGATTTTCGGGGTCTTATGTCATTTTCTGCTACATTCGAACCCCTTGACAACTGCCTTCCCCTAATGGTATGAATAAATGTGAGACTTCCAATAAAGGTTTCATCCTGTAAGTGATTTAATCTATGCTTCTAGGCTTTTTGGCATAGATTAACTTCACCTACAGGAAGAACGCTCGAACGATCGTTCTTCCCGGCCGAACAAGACAAATCAGTCTTCGATGAGCAAAGTGACTTGTGCCGAATTCAGCTGAGTGTCCGAACATTTTCCCCATGTAACAAGTCGACTGATCGATTGAGTACAAGATGAGATTCGAAAACTTGCCTCGCCAGTCATAAACACTTTCTAACACGGGCTCAGGTAGCTCAGAGGTCAGAATCGCGGACTTTTATTTGAAACAGAGGGGTTGGAATCCCTGCATGATCCCCGTCGTGATAATAACTGGGAAAGATGTGTCAGCAAGTACTCTCATTTGCACACAACTTCATTTTGCGACAGGAGACTAAGATGAATCCAAATGTATATCTTTGTAATGTACTACTCATAAGGTTGCTGAAAATCCGTCGACAGCCCATGACCGGTTTCGCCCTTTTTGGGGCTCATCAGGTAGGCGCAGTCCCCGAGTTTCCGTCAACCTTACGTTTTACTTGAAACCAAATTGCACGAAATCAGCGAATATACACTCAGTTGCAAGCTAATTTGAATCAAAATGGATCTTAGAATGGTCACTCTTTTGTTCCTTGCGCTTAATCGTTTATGATGGTTCGCCTGGAGCGATATAGGGCACCACATCCTATTGGAGTGGACCAGCATAAACAAGAGATCTAGCTGGATTCAGTTGATTCCTTGTTAAGACCAAATTCGTGCGTGAATGAGAGTACTTGTCAGCATCTGTCCAAATTGGGTTCCAGTAGAACGTGATGTTTATGAAACCTAAGGGACTGCGCCTTCCTGATGAGCCAGCCACAAGGAGGGTGGGCTGCTGACGAGTTTTCAGCAACCTTCTGGGTAGTGTGTCAGCTATTTTGTGATAAATTTTTGTCGTGGATTTTGAAGTTTTACTCCACATTGTCAAGTGGGAATTGCTAGTATTCAATGAAACTATTAGAACCAATCCAGACCCAACTTGCCTGAACAAAGCTTTGAAGTTAGGACCAAGACCAGGGTGTGGCTGACTCCTTATCACAGTTTCATTCCTTTATTCTTCTTTTTCTCGAAAAATTTATTGTTTTTTTACGCTGCAGCTTAAGCGGACGAATGCTGTCGATATCCCTCAACCCCTGTCTTTCTTACGGTGGCTTCACCCCACACTGCAGAATGCGACCTAACAAAAGGAACTCCAGGCGGCCAACGAGTGCAGTAGCATCTGGACGATTCAAGCCTTCATTCAGACGGTCTACGCTACCGTAGCTTAAACTCGTCTTGTTCACTTAATCTACTGAATGGTGTCGATCGATTGAGCATCAAAGGAGTGGTTAGCACCTTTAAGCCTCTGATTCAAGTACTTTCGACAGAATTGATCTTGCCTGACCAAACTATTTTGCCCTTATAAACACCCTGCACTGGTTTCCAAGCATTTTGTCGTCACATAATCATATAATTAGCGATCATAGATCGCTCTGCATTTGCAACCGCCTAGTCCTTACAATGCGGGGATAAATGAATACGCCAATGTACCAGTAAGATGTACTATAATTTGAATACTTGGCAGAATATCGAAACAAGAGATAGCCTTTGTACAGCATATCTAGCTGAAGGGTATCATAAACTGGAGATTCAGCTGGGATCCACCTGAGTCCGCCGTTGAAACACAACTGGCATGCAAACGAGAGTATGTCATAGGAACAACAAGAATTTTGTTCAGATCATGAGAAAAGCTCCTCCCTCCTCCTGGCCGACGGGGCATGTCGATGTAAGGCCGTCGTTTCCTGCAGACGACCCATTGCCCCTAGACTTTTGGCGTTCAACGTCCTTTGTGGTACCAGTGTGACGGTGATACTACTGATGGTTGGCATGCGAGTAGAATGTTGTTCTTCTTGTAAATTCGCTTTGCGTCTCCTGAAAAGCTGCTGCGGAATTT
>NW_008751685.1:2044335-2048021 GCF_000715545.1 Opisthorchis viverrini | reverse complement strand
AAGATGGATGTCCAGTTTTTGTAAATAAGATGCAAATGAGAGTTTTGCTGCCCTGTCCAATAGTCAGTTGGCATTTTCTAATAAATAGCTCCGCACCAAAGGTCTTCTTTCTTTCACCAGTAGGTGAGTGGGGGTCAGCGGGAGTGACTTAGGGTGTTACCAATTAATCATTTGTTACTAACCGATTGAGTGACAAGTCACCAGAAGCGATCGTGATCGAAAACGTTGATGGCTGCCCAATCCGAGCACTCCACATATTTACTGTGAGTCAGTCGGTGTTGCAAATATCATAAGTATGCGGAGATTAAGACATACTTTCACTTACTACGCCTCGAAAAAGCCTTCTAAACATAATACGTTGGGAAAATTAAGAAATTGAAATTAGAAATTAAAAACTAAAAAAGGCATGCGGTCGTTCAGAGTAATCCCATTTTCCTGAGGAGTTATCACATTCTGTTTCTTGCTAACAGTATTCACATTTATATTGTAATGCACTACTCATAAGGTAAAATTCGTCGACAGCCCACGACTACTTTCGCCCTTCTTGGGGCTCATCAAGTAGGCGCAGTCCCCGAGTTTCCGTCAACCTTATGTTCTACTTGAAACCAAATTGCACGAAATGAGCGAAATACGCTCATTTGTAAACTACTTTGGCTTGGTTCCAGGTGAGTCTCTCGAAAAACCAAACTAGTTTGCAAATGAGTGTATTTCGCTAGCATTCACATTTGTTGTTTTTGGGTAATGAAACACGCATAACTATCGTGACGTCACCGTCACGTGTCTCAGTTTGTTATCCACCAATCAATGCGCCTTTCGTCAGCGATTAGTCAACAACGTTACTCGTCATCATCAAGCCACCATCGACATCATCAACAACATGATCAGTATCATAAACAACACCATTATAATCATAAGCAACGTTACCCTTTTACCTACGTTCGTTTATTCACGGGCACTAAAACCAAGAGGGAATGTTAGGCGCACCACGATCTCAATCCGGTTTGAGTTGGGCATCCTCCTGGAGCAAGCGTAAGCGCTTTTCTACTTACAGTGTACTGGACAATAGATTTCTGTTCATAAGCAAAGTTCTCTGCTATTTACGCAGTCTGTCTCACTTAAAGCGGGCGGTAACGCGCCCGTTTTGACCAGGCGAATCAAGTCATTCAGAATTTCAAATGTTTTTAGCTGTGACCATCATTTCGTTTCCCAAGTGAATAGTGACCGAATCAGACGACAAAAAACCACTGCGTTGGTGACTGATTCTGGCATCGAAAATCCGAGTTCACTTTTGTATGAGAGCTTAAATTTCAAACTTTTATTGCTCCGAATTTCAGTTGTAACAGTTCGGAACCGGTTGACCTTATTCGGAAAAGCAGACCTCTTCAGGTTTTTGGAATGTCATCAAAAATCGATGATTAGTTGACGGGCAACAAGACCCACAGTAAGAGACTTTGCGCAATGACTGTTATGTTAGATTTATGGAACTATTATGTTTAGAGGTGGACGTCTTAGTGTTATTCGAGTTATCGGTTGAACCAGATACGCTGAATCAAAACATGCGATGTCTTTATCCATCCGATCGCTATTATACTAACCATTTGTGACCATTTTGCATCGGGAGCCCCCATTAACTGATCGATGGTGCTCAGAAAAATTGTTGTTGCCTAATTTGAAATACTGTTCACCTCAGCTGAGCCTGTCACTACAAAGAGACTGGACCTTACTGTGATGCGATTGTGTGTCTACCTCTGTGACACGAAGATATATTGGGGGAGGGGTTGCCCGTGTGGCACTCAGTCTTCCATCCCAAGTTGGTCAGTAGTTGGAATTTTCACCAACGCAGTCCCCTGGCCCTCCAGGTTGGGGATTAAAACATGTGAAGACTTGTTGTTTGTAGCTTTTGAGCCAGAGGCTTTGATCGTGAACCCTAGTCGTCCTCCTGTTTAGGTCCGGGCGCCCTGGCAGTATCCCAGCCCACGTACGATCATGATACCCGCAACTAACAACAGTACCATGCCACACAAATCGACGCGTGGTGTCATCAGTCTGATCGCCTTGCTCGCTGCATACATCAAGGTGGGTAGGTTACAGACTGTCACTGACGCCTCCCTTCTTCCTTTTTTACACACGTTTTCCTCCCCCCATAATAAAAACACTGTCTTTGTAATTCCATCTTAAAGGAATGACGACCTCGTTCGTCTTGCATCGGTTTTGGCCACATGTGCGTTAGCCAGTGCAGTCAATCTTCAAGCAACGACACTCGGTCTGCGTGACTACTCTTAATGCTCACACTCTGAAACAAGTAGGACAACAAACTGCTCATGCTCTCACACGGGTCCCACTTGACATTGGTGGATGTTGTGTATCAGAAACAAAAATCCTAGATGTAAGCACAGAGAACTCTCCATTCCTTTATGGCTACGTAACTCTGATGATCCAGAGCCCTGGCAAGATGTGGAGGGATCGGTATCGTCCGGGCATCCCTTTTTCATAACGTCGTGGTAGGTGGGTTTTGGAATACGGTCTCCGTTAAAGTAAAAGTCTGCCATGTGACACATGAAACGTAAGTGTAATTTAGTATGTCTCCTCTGCATGATCTTGTGCACACATTAGCCTTTGACAGCAAACTTTTGAATAGTTACCGGTCGCTAAGCCGCAAATGCAAAGGACCTACGAACATATTTTGGAAGTAAGAAAGGCGAAGCGAAGTGATGTTGACATGATATTGCCTGGATGTCTCAAGTTCATTTGTTTTCATTTCATCCAGAAATTGTCTGATGATGAAAACGTGTCCTTGTCGAACAGATATCGGGCCGGTCGGGTCAGACAGATGGTTGTCTGCAATTTTTTTGAACAAAGCTCACACAGTCGGCATGCTATTGGCGAATGGTATCGATTTTCTTGTCAGACCATCCGGGTGACCGCAGATTCATCGTTGGCTAGAGTCCAGAAACTAATCCAAGTCGCACTTGCCTAGAGCGTTCCTTCTAATTGTTTACAAATGAACAGTGAAACACCATTCTGAATCACCACAATAAAGAGGAATTTTCCTGTTCAATCTTTAGGTGTGGTCATGAACGTCTAACTCACCAACATCACCGTTAATAAATTTTTGGAAAAAATGCCGAATTCGCCCTAATGGTCGTGCATGGAGTTTTTCGGAATCGAGCAGCTGTCGAGTAGAACCATCACTGTCAGCTCCACCTGAATCCGTACCAACTTATCACCACCCTGACGTAATCATGTTAAACGGCGGCTTCGTGTTGAATAACTGTTACGTAACTGTGTGTTGCATGGCCTTACTTCTCCATGCGAGTTTACCGAGCTCTCCTAACCACAACCTAATTCCACCGTCTTCAACACACCGAGGAAACTAAGGCTTCTTGACCGATATAGGATAACTCAAATCAATGCTTACACTGAGTGTGGGCTGCCATCCGTTTCCTGTTTTATCGAACTGCGCCGATTCACACCCGAGCACAATGAATACTTCCACATACGCATCCACCTGGACCCCGTGTAAACCCGAGGGAATGAGAATGGAGTGTAGTTTTACAGTCATTATCATACCATGAGCCATAATTTTAAATTCAAGTGGGTATAAGGGGATAGTTGAGCTCATAGTACATACAAAGGGCTATATATTAGTCTGCATCACTCAGAAGGGTCTATATATATATATATAT
>NW_008751685.1:1968280-2044017 GCF_000715545.1 Opisthorchis viverrini | reverse complement strand
TATAGTTAGTTAGTTAGTTAGTTAGTTCGTGATAGCCGTCGTTCAGCTAGCTCTGAGCAACGATGGTCACACAGATTTACCTCCAGCACCGTGGCAACCTTAACGTACTGTGGAATGTTCGGAATGCCAGTTGGGGGCATGTGCAAATGGAGGAATAGAACAGGATACATTAAGTCAAAAGTGAACGAATCACAATGTCATACAACGTATATAATGTAGGTGTGTGTGCGCAGACAATGTTCAGCCTGACAACCAGACCACAGCCTCTCTGTGTGAAGTCTTTAAGTGTCCGCCTAAGTCACGGGCGCAAATGAACAGCTGGTACTCATAGCATATGTAAAGGGTTGTCTGATGGACTGCAACAACCATGAGGTATAACTTAGGCACGTGCGCATGGCCAGCCAGTTCTATACACTACTCAGTTTGTTCTGTACAACAATGGTCGATTCTAGCATTACTGTAGGCTTAAGGCCCCAGACTATCCTAGGTATTTGGGCTGGGTTTTGTTGACAGAGATGGGAATAGCCCAGCGGTTGCACTCAATGATGCCCACCTCAGGTAGCCTATTGGCTGCAATACATATGGGCCGAACCCAGAATACATGCGCACGACGTTCCGTGGTTAGTTGTGATTCGACCTGATTCCGTTCACACAATGATGATCAGTTAAATGTACTTTCAGTGCCGTCGCGCGCTCATCACACCGAATCGCTCAGGATGCTAAGGCACCCTCATAGGTTCGCATGGTTCGTATGGTGATGGCCACGGTAAACCACTTCTATCTCCGTCCGTAACAGGCCCAGCCGTCTGGTAGCCCCAGAGTGCAAAGTTAGTTTATCGGCTAAACTTTTGCCAACAGATCACTGTGCATCGGCTGATGACCAACTAATCCAGTGCAACCAGCATAAACGTGGCCACAGCCTCTACAGATCCCGCTCAAATGGCCTCCAACAGCTCCGACGGTACAGTTTTGTCTTGCACGCTTCAACTATCCGGCTCAAAGCTGGCAATGGGTGAATCGACGTATTTTTTCTGTTCAAGTAGTCTTGTTTTCTTTTGCTTCCGCTTCCCAGATCATCAGCTCCAAGTCAACAGCTTTTAGATTTTCGAATCAAAGTGGTTAGATACTGACGTCTTCGTCTGCTAGGGTTCCGTTTCTTCTTGTTCATTTGGTCACATACAAGCTGCTTCGGAATTCTGTTCCAGTTCGTTCCGCAAACAAATCGCAGCCACTGTGACTGTTTCCTCCATCCCATCACAACGCATCCGTGGGAGGACCATTGTCCAGCTCTTGTTTAGACCTACGTCCCGTCAAGTGTCAGTCTAGAGTATATACATCGAGGACTACGCTAGCACATCATCAGTGTTTCAAAGTCGTACAAGTTCACTGAAAAAACCATCGCCTTGGAAACACCGGCCCTAGTCCCCATTCAAAGGCTGTGATTCATCTGCACTCTTTTCTTGAGTTTTGCAAAAGGCGCACAGGATTTCAGCCCGCGGTCGTCGGTTAAGCCATCAGATATTAAGGTGACCGAGGTATGTCCAATAGTCAACAAAAACTCTGTCCCGATCTCGAAGAGCCGAGAAGTGCTAGGGATCCCACCTGGTGCCAATGTTCGAAACTTACTGCATGACAGCAGTTAAAGATTTCTCAATTGGGCACTGCAGTTCATCTTGAGCACATTCGAACAGTACGCGGTCGCGCACAAACATGAGAATGCTGACCCTAGTCTGATTGGCCGGGGTCCTCGCAACGAATCGTGTATTAGCATCGAAAAGACATCCCAACTATATCTCCACATCGCCTTTCACGAAAGCCGCTACGTAGACGTCGGAACAAGGACAGTGAGAACTTCAAAACCACTCGAAGTCGATCCATTTGTTTTCACCTTCACCCTTATTCCTTCATGTAGGCTTTAATTGGATCTGAAGACCTTTTGCTTACATTTGTATTAGCATTCCAGCTTGATGGCTTAAAGGCTTTCGTGGAATTAATGAAGAAGACACTGAGCAGCTGGCGGGTTCGAAAATAGTTTCGAAGCTGTCTTTTTGCAATTATCAGTTGTGTATCACAGGATCCACTTTGTTCCTCGTGTGCGCCGAAACACTTCAGCCATTAGGCAGTCGAGTAGCACTTGTGCCAGAAAGCTGCCTGCAAAGCCCCACAAACTGATGCCTCTGCAGTCGTCAGGTACAATCTTGTTTATTTTTTCTCGATATAGTGGCACGTTGGGAGTATCCTTGAATTATCGGAAACTGTCTGCTATTATCAATAGCCTGTCTACAGAAATACAATAAATAAGTCAAACTGTGTGTTCGAGTATCTTGCCCGCACTAAAACTTCCACACCGCGAGTCAGAAACCTCCCAGGATTGCCCTACTCTTCAAGGAGTATCCAAAAAGCTTCACTCGACATCATCTGTTCACATTCACTGCAAAGTTTACCGAAAACTCATTCTAAAACTTCGAAAACCTGACGCGACACCTCCTGCTTTTGGTGATATGAACACAACTTTTTCGACTGCAACAGAGAAGAATGCTCGTAGCTTAGGTAGCCTAAATGGCCGCCAGTTTTTGTCTACTGAGATGAGCGATTTGATTGCGAACGTTTCATCACAGCCGGTACTATCATCAGTGAGTTGTTACGGCCTGGGGTGCGGTGTAACGGTGCGTCACTAGTTGTGCGTTGAGTAATGTTGCACGCGTGTTAACATACATACTGGTGCAGCAGTGTGTACTGCTGATGAAGCATGCGAGTAGTATGGCGTGCGAACTCAACTCTCGCAACGTCCGCGAAATCCCTCAGGAAAGTCCACACATCCCCACCTCTCGTGAAGGACTACGGGGACGTTGTGGGGACGGAGCGTGGACGCTATCTGTGTACTATCCCCCTTCAATAGTATACACCCCTACACTAGTAGCCGGGGTTGGTCTTCGACCGTGATTGGCTAATCCGTTGGGCGGCTCTGTTGCTTGATCTGTTACCCTGTTTCCCGAATGGTGAGTGACAAGGTGACATTAGAGCTTTCAACCCGGCTCTCATCCACTGGTTGGCGCTGGAATGACCTCTGTCCCCGACCTCTGCATTTCACTTTGTGAAATTTGTTGTTATGACTCCAAGGCTTATTAGCTCCGCGGGCTATAGTTTACGCATTACCACATCGGTGATTAATCCTGATTTTGGAAGTCCCTTTGAAATCTCTTCAGTTTAAAGCTCAAATATGTAGGCATACTAGAGCCCAACAGATTGTACAGAATTTCGGGTTTCACGGTTCCTGGTATGTCTGAATCATTCCGAAACAAATAACCCGCGGAGACATGGAAGCATGGTACTCCACGACGGAGTACCATGGTCCGACGATGCTTTGAAGATGCAAAAGGCAGTCACCTCAACCTGAACAATCAAGGATAGCCCACAATAGGACTAAGAAGCCAATAAACAGGGAATTCTTTAGAGTCACATCAGCAAGTGTCACAAAATGGAACTTAAAGAGGTCAAGGACCGGTGGACGATAGCAGGGAATGCGACACCATAAGATCATGTTGTCACGGCACGTTGTCGCTACATAATCATGACATAGGTTAACAGATCAACCAATAGAAAACCCAACGGAACAGCCAATTGTGATCAAATGCCAACCTCACCACTAATATCAATAACCAAAAGTAGCAATCAAACGGGGGCAATTCAATCTCCGTCGTGCTCTTATCCGAATGCTTATCGAGTAATTGCTTCCACTCAACTAATGCTATCAGAAAGCAAACGGGTAAAATACAAAACAACTGGTGTTTTGCCCTATGGCTTATTACAAAATTACCTTGTTTCAATAAGCAAGTAAGTTCATCGATCTTGAGGCGCTTGTCTGTCAAACTCCTTTTCTCCACATCCAAACCTAGTCACAGAGTGTCTCATTCGCCAACGTTTTGTATGTGTGTGTGTGCGCGCGCATGTCCATTCACGGTTTGCCAGACTCAACTAATAAGGTTAGCAAAAAAGACATTCGGTGGGACGGACTATTGATCACTTGAATATCTAGCTCATAATGAAGGGAGAAACTTCAATTCCATGGTTTTTAAGTTAGGCCGAGTACATCTGACAAGTCGTCAATCGAGCAGTCAGTCAATATGTGACCACGTGATGTGGTTTTCGGGCTTGATGGTTAAATGTCCTGCTTAAGTGAGTCACACTGCTGATCGAGCACTGGTGACCGAAAAGGTAGATATTCAAAACTCTGAGTTTCGTGAGGTGTGTATGCTACTAATTTTCAACGCCTGTACAGTGCTTCCGGCTTTTCAGCATATAGATTGCTTTCACTGACAGGATGAAATCTCTTTTGAACATCTGCAAATATGAAACCAGAAAAGCATTCCTACAGTTTACTGCAGGATCGTTGTGATAGGTTACGACTGTCAACAAAGTAGGGCTCAAACACCACAAATGAATTATGGCTTGGTGGAGTGACTGCAAGAAGTCAGACCCTGAGTTTGGATCTTTTCCAGATAAGCCCCTCCACCATTGCAAAAGGTCCATGTGCGAAAAGTTAAGCCCCGCCACTTTCTGTCAGCCCCAACTTAATGTACGCACACAACCTTGACCTATTTTTGATGAAAACAATTCCTTATCCGCATCTAGGCTCATTTTGTGCAGAAATTTTTCCGTTCGGACGTAAAACCCTGAATGAACTTTCCGACGCTCTCAACCCTCGTTCATGACAAGGAGACGGCAACACGTTTTTGCAAAGTCACGGAGTGATCCATCAGCAACGTTTATGCAACCAGGGCCACCAAATGACACTTTCAAATGTTTCTGACAGGTGGAGGTGTAATGCTCGACATTGTTGGCAAGAAATCAGTCCTCGAAGGGGAACTTGGCTGGAGCGATATAGGATGGAGTTTAAGACAGTAATTTTATTCATTTATTGCTGGTCCAAAAATTTGGCAAAGATCAAGGTCTGTTCAGAGGAATTATTTATTAGCCACACAACCGCTGTTGACTGGAAGAACTTTTTTCGCGAAGTTTGCGCCTGGCAGCTTTTGCAGACCCCAACAGTTATCGGCGGCCCAGGTCTACACGTCGAGATCGATGGAACGCTAATGTCCCGCCGTAAAAACCACGCAGACCAGGCCCTTCCCCAGCAGTGGATTTTCGAAGGGATCTGCCGGTGAACTAAAGAGGTGTTCATGTATGCAGTGCCAATTTCACCCTCTTCAATAGAAACTAAAGTTAAAAATTTCATATCCTCTTTTTCTAATCTTTTTGGGTGGCGGAGGTTAATTTTTTGGCGGGGTTTATCTGGCAAAATCCCTGAGTTTCTTGTCTGGAAAAATTCTTCTCTGGTTGACTGAAATATGGAATACAACCTCCAAAAATTCTGATAGATCTGATAGATAGATAGATTCTGATAGGGATCAAACATCCCCCTAATTTCTCCTTCCAGTCGAGCGCCTGAACTCCTGTTTTGTCAAGATGGCAACCTTGCTTTCGCATCCATGTAGGCAATGGTAACGGTGCTAACAGAATTAACCATGACCACGATAGCTGTGTAATGGGGATTCTGTGAACTTTGGTCGGATTGGGACTTCCACCCTCCCTGCCCCTGTCTTTGCTAATGATTCTACATGAATGAACAGCCACACAGTCACGTGTCAACTCGGCTTACCTAAGACCGCTTTCCATACGCTCGCCAGGTCCACACCCTTGATTCTATTCACGTTGTGATGACTAGTAATTTCCGCCGCCTCGGCTATCAGCCACTGTGGTGTGAATCACAGTGCCCATTTTAATACTTCCACATTCTCCACATCTATGACTAGTAATTTCCACCGCCTCGGCTATCAGCCACTGTGGTGTGAATCACAGTGCCCATTTTAATACTTCCACATTCTCCACATCTATGTCCCGTGTCCAAGGCATGTACCGCCATCGCTGAGTCGACACCTAACAAAGATTTAGCTTGACTTAGGTGACTGGTCCTCCTTCAGCCTTGGATCTCGACCAACCTCGTAACCCAGTCACTTGGCCTGGCGAAGCTTTTGTGTCAAATCGAAACGCTGCCCAGCAATAAATCTACCGATTGTTTCCAAACTTTTCCGAAAACGATGACTACTCAATCGGTCCCTAGCATTTTTCACCCGAATAAGCATGACCTGGTTTCAGGAATTTTCTGGGGAAGTGATGTTACATGCCAGCCGGTGGTCTGAGGAATAAACAACTCTTTTTTCTACCTCAAGAAGCTAGTGAGTGACGCAACTCTCACCAAAGGCAACGAGGGTCCTACTCATTTGCTTGACCCGGTAAAGTCGTCTCGACAGGCAACCGCTTCTTCGAGGATGTACCTAACAAGAACCAATCAATAAAATCAATTAGCAACAGAGCAACATGAACTGGGGAAGTGATGTTACATGCCAGCCGGTGGTCTGAGGAATAAACAACTCTTTTTTCTACCTCAAGAAGCTAGTGAGTGACGCAACTCTCACCAAAGGCAACGAGGGTCCTACTCATTTGCTTGACCCGGTAAAGTCGTCTCGACAGGCAACCGCTTCTTCGAGGATGTACCTAACAAGAACCAATCAATAAAATCAATTAGCCAACAGAGCAACATGAAAAGGACACTCTTACACTCACTATACATTGAGCCACCATATTCTAAGCTGGCCAAAATGAGGTTTTTGCTCTTCATCTACTAATGACTAAATCAGTAGTCGTTCTTCAGATAAATACGCACGAATCAGTCACTGTTTTCTCTCTGTTAATCCGTCGGCCTGTCGCTCTATCTTGGGAGTTTTAGCTGAAGCCTAGTTGCCATTATCTCGGATAACAGCAGTAATCCCATACTTCATTACGACGGATAAATGTTGGTGACTTTCAGGGTGCGAGAGGCTCTCCTCCCCTATATCCTATAGTGGGGTTCAATGAACCTATCTCTTCTTGGAAATGGTCATTGCGTTTTGAGTTGGAAGGAAATGCTGCACTTCAGATGCACTTACTTTATCTCCTGTGGGAGGATCAGACGGCTTCGGTGTCACGGTTTGCAGTGTCCCATCAGCACTAATTTATATAAGTTCGTGTCCTTGAGGAAACTCTGTTGTGCGCTGACTTAGGAGAAGACCTTTCAGTAGAGGCCCAGAATTGTATCAAGTCCAATCTACGCAATGTTGAAAGCACAATCGCAAGGTTAGTTGGTGAAAACAGAGAGTATCGGAGAGTAACGGAGAGAGAGAAAAACGGACCCGATAGCAGAATCAACTGTGGAACAAGCATGAGTCAGAAACAAGACCTCTCCGACCCAAAGGTTATTTGGATATTTGCAATCAACCTCTCACCCTGCGGGCGAATTCAGTCTATGACGAAAAGCTGAGAAACAAAACAGCTGTTTTGACCTTACTTGGAGTGTTTGACAGTGCGCACCTCAAGAAGCACCCGGGAGGAGCTGTCGACCTGCGGGTGAATTCATTCTATGCCGAAAAGCTGAGAAACACAGAACAGCTGTTTTGACCTTGCTTGGAATGTTTAACAGTGCGCACCTCAAGAAGCACCCGGGAGATTCGACCTCTCAACGTCCCCGTCAGAATTTTAAGACTAAACCCTTAGGCCACAAACGGCTGATCAGCTGTGTGATTAACTCGCGTAGGGCGTGAGATTCGCCTCATGTGGTTACTCGTCTGACTCCGTGAAACTTGACCATATTTTAAGACCAAACCGTTAGGCCACAAGCGGCTGATCAGCAGAGTGATTAACTCGCGTAGGGGGTGAGATTCGCCTCATGTGATTACTCGTCTGACTCCGTGAAACTTGACCAATCAGAGCACCAGATTCTGATGTTCGTAGCTCACTAGGATGTTGGGCACAATAAACCTGGGTGACTGAGTAATCCTGAGGGTGAAAACAGTTCACACTCAATGACCAGTAGGCTTCTGGAAAACACGGACGGAACTGCCGGACGTGAGCGTAATTAGGGGAGAAAAGAGGGTGAGAACTCAAGTCTAATTTATTCGAATACAGAACAGAACTGGAATCGTACAATGAAATGCAAATATAAGTGAAAATGACTGTACCATTACCTCTGTATGATATAAATAACCATACGTGATTCACAGAGCAGGAGGACTAGCGAGGCGCAACTACTACACGTGCTCATGAGGTGACTGAAGGTTCAGATGAGTCTACCATCTGGTCTGTTAAAAGTTTCACTCCGTGAAAACCAATCAGAGCACCAGATTCTGATGTTCGTAGCTCACTAGGATGTTGGGCACAATAAACCTGGGTGACTGAGTAATCCTGAGGGTGAAAACAGTTCACACTCAATGACCAGTAGGCTTCTGGAAAACACGGACGGAACTGCCGGACGTGAGCGTAATTAGGGGAGAAAAGAGGGTGAGAACTCAAGTCTAATTTATTCGAATACAGAACAGAACTGGAATCGTACAATGAAATGCAAATATAAGTGAAAATGACTGTACCATTACCTCTGTATGATATAAATAACCATACGTGATTCACAGAGCAGGAGGACTAGCGAGGCGCAACTACTACACGTGCTCATGAGGTGACTGAAGGTTCAGATGAGTCTACCATCTGGTCTGTTAAAAGTTTCATTCTATGCAACTTTTCCTTTGTTTGGTTACACCGGACTGTCTAGGCCGTCTACTAATTAGATCTATTCCTGCGACCTAAAGCCAAAATATATGGCGGAAACTGGTTCAGCTGTCTTACTGAGCCTAACCGCCTTTCAGGACGTAACCAAATACAAGGCACGACTGGACTGATAGCTGGGCAGATTAAGTAACTGATAATCTCTGGCAATTTAGAGTGGCAAAACTGAGGCAATGTGAAGCAAATTCTCAGAAGAATTTACCCACCAACAATCGAATCCCACTACTCCCGTCAATCAATGATGGTTGGGAACATTCAACTAAGGATTGCAATCAGAAATTGATCCAGAGTTGTAGACTTTCAAAACACATATCAACCCGTGGACAATATACTACTAAAATGCGCAACACAAAAGTTACCGGCAGAAGCCTTTCCTGAGTACTGAGGATTCCCAAAAACTAACGCCCACTGATCGGTTGACAAAATGTGCAAAACAACGTGCCGTCCTAAGTGAGATTCATCGGTTCCTATGGGAATAATACTCACACGAACCTTTAAAATCTGAGTTCATTTTCGAAGTATCCCTCCTTTTGCAAGGTTAAAGAAAGTTGATATGACCCTTCGTCCATTTTGTGAAAGGTGGGCTGGGTTGAAGGCTGGAAGTATAATTTACTTTGTCACTGAGATGCTTTTGGATCCACGCTTTTCTAATGAACGGAAATTGGGGGACCGTGGCGAGCAAAATTAGAGTCACGTCTATCACACGACAACTCGCCTAACTCTCAGCGTCCAACATGAGAACTTGTCACGGAATTTGTCCATTTTCATATGCTAAAATGCATGCTACTCATGAACACATACGAAAAAAAAACATTTCAAACTCGATGACGCGACGAGAATGCATCAAAGACGCAGGTTCGCAGCCGTGGTTGTCTTTAACTATTTTATAACAAATCCCTACACACTCAGCATTTATCATGTTACCAAATGTTTTACTGAACATATTACCTGCCATTTTTGCCAATGTGCTTGTCTGTACCACAAGCTTGCACCACACTGGGATCGATACGGAACACCGTAACTGATCACATGTCCTAGTCACGTGAACGAATAACAGTTCCGTGGGTAGACGTTAGCGGAATTTCTGAATAATGAGCGGTTTGTTCACAAATACGCACAGATGTAGCAAAAATAATTTTTAGTGGTGTAATCGACCCAGTTAAACGCCCTAATGATGGCGTAATTATATGACTTTGTGTAGCGAACACAAGCAGAATATCGTCCCACATTTAAACCAAAATAGATTTGTACGAAGCATTTATACGTTGGGTTTAGCCGCCCCCCAACTAGACGCAGCGGAGTAATCGCTTTTGTCTGCAGGTGACTGGCATCGGCGTAAAACGAACTCAGTGTGTAAATTACCGTTACTGATGAAAAAAACCAAGCACGGCAGAATTGTGTGAATACCTCACGGTGACGATGAGCATAGGAGACCTGAAACGATGTGTTTGAATCAATCCTCGTGACCCTGGCATTTTAGATGTAGGGAATTTTAAATCAAAGCATATCCATTTCATGCTCAAATTGGTTGGATGGCTGAATGATAGCTTTGAAGTTTAGTCCTTTGATTAGTTCTTGCCTGTACTATAGCACAATTTTCGGTTTTGTCACCTTGCTTCGCAATACATGTGGTCAGTCATATTGGGGGTAAGATGCCGAAAGTCAAAAAGCACAGACAAAACGTTTTGTCAGGACCGACAGTCATGTAACATGATCATACATGTGCGTGTGTGAACGACACCTGAACAGAGTTACTGGCTTCCATAAATCGTCGTTCCGTTGGCTGAGCTGGACAATTTGGTCGTCAACAGCCGAGCTGAAGTGCGAACTGAGTTTGCCGTGTGCCGTAGCGCGCCGGTTGAGCAGCACTACGCTGTGTCCGTGTTTGTTGGTGCGGGTCGTGGCCTCTGACTTTGGTCGGCCTTGTGGATGATTGTTCCCGTTTGTTGGATAGTTGACTAGACCCCTTACTGATCGACATCCAGATGACCCTTGAGTCTGACCTCTCCGACTGAGCCGACGTGGAATTCGATCTGTCAGTCACACAGTTACCAGTTTTTTCACCCGATCCATCCGTCCCGCTTGCGTTGTCCGATTGAATTACAGATAGTGGTGAGTAGAGTGGGTCGATTTCTATGTATCGGTTGATTGAGTTTGCGGCGGAACGCACTTTTGTGTCAAGTGTTTCAATATGCCCAGACCTTCAAGTTCCCTAAATCAAATTTACGTCTTTCTTGATCTTCAAATGTTGTTACCAGGGCGAGTGAATATTGCATTCTGACTGCTGTCTTGTGTACGTGCGACCGTATAACTATTTTACGTCGTGCTTCTCCAACACATTATTTGTGTCCTTCTACGCATTTAATTCGGTGAAAAGCACTGATTCTGGTATTCTGGTGGAGCTTTTCCGTCGGTCTTGAAATCATCCTCCTTAGTAGAGCCATTGTATTATGGGCTATCAGGATTCCTTTCAGTTGAAATAGCTGTGCTGTGAGTTCGGATAGGTTCATGATGTGTGCTAGAACGATCCGTTTGCTTGTCTACTCATACTGTTGTTGCTGTCAAGAGGGTTCTTTTCTTCAAGGTTCTTCTGATGAAATTTCGTGAGCAGCCATTGTTTCGAAATACTCGGTAGGTGGAGCTGATACAATCGATACAGGGTTGTCAGTGGACTGTTCAGTGGGGGGATTTGGAAGGGGGCTATGCATTGAAGGAAATAGCTTAGATGCACGGGCGCCATTGAGGCTGGCCAGATCTAACAATGCCTCTAACTATTGATGTGGCTCGTCTCGGGGTCCTCATCCAGAAAGACGGCGGTGACCAACACAACGGAGCTTGCTGGCAATGGCTTCCATACTTCTCTGTGAAGTCATTGTTTGACCTTCATTGGCTCGTTTCCACCCTTCGCGTGGTTCTGACGAAAGAACCCTACAAGGAAGCCGGTCGATTGGGACTACGGAACACGTCGCCAAGACAGCGCAACCTATGCAGTGCGGCAATCAATCGTTTGCTAAATTGAGTTGCAGTAACCATTACTGAGACAACTGGTCCCGGTGGAGTTCCGTCCTTGTGTTTCTATGATAGACCAGAGCTTTCATTTCTCGGCTGGTTGTTTTATGCGTTGCCTGTGGTTTCTATAGTGTCGTGTTGATGCGGCCGACCGGTTTTAAAATGGGGTCCCGATCAATCAGGCGATAGGTACTTTCATCACTCAGTAGTCAGTCTGGCCTTCTCAACCTAGTCGAGTTTGCCCACTACCACGGTGATTGTTTCTTCATCTTTTGTAAGTATAGTGATTGACTCACTCCTTCGCGGGTTTTTGAATTCATCTCCATGTTGGCACATTTTACTCCCTCTTTTAATCACTGGTATGGTCTGTCCAATCTGATTTGTTAAACATCTTCGGACGTACCCTTTGTTCTCAAGGCCTGTTCTAAGTTGGCCAAGTAATATTTGCAGGATGCAACTGTGAGGTTGAATTTGATTCGTCTTATTAGAAGGCCTTGTTTAGATATTATAAGTGCGGCTAGTTAGGCTTTTGAATCAATCATCACCATAGTTTGGTACGCTGTTCTTCGTCAGCCTGTTCATTTTAGTTCTCAATGCTACCGCTCTTGTAACAGTGGTGTCGACCACTCTCTGTTCTTTCGCTAACTCAAGTTCCGTTACTGACCTGCGACAGTAAGCAAAACGAGCCACGGAAACACATGATACAGAAGGGTGTTCATAGAAATATGGGAACCCAGTGCAAATTCAATCAACCGACACAGAAATCGGCCCAAGTTACTCACCACTAGAGGTAAAAGATAACCAACTCATAAAAGAAACTACTCACAAGGTTGCTGAAAACTCTTCAACAGCCCACAACCGGTTTCGCCCTTCTTGGGGCTTATCAGGTAGGCGCAGTCCCCGAGTTTCCGTCAACCTTATGTTCTACTTGAACCAACTCGGCTGGACAGCGCAAGTGGAACGGACGGATCAGGTGGTAAACCTGATAAGTGTGGGATCGACAGGTCGAATTTCACGTCGGCTTAGTCGGAGGGGTCGGATTCAAGGGTCGTCCGTCGATCAATAAGCGGTCTGGTCAATCATCCAACAAACAGGAATGCTCGTTCAAAAGTCCGATTAGAATCAAAGCAACCACCCTCGCCAATAAGCACGAGCACAGTCCAACGCCTACAAACCGACGCACTACGACGCACCGCAAACTCATTACTCACTTCTGATTTCACCTCGGTTAGTGACGAAGCTAAAATTTTCCGCCCAGCGACCACTGTTTGAGCATCAGTGAATCTGTTTCCAATGCTGGATGATGGGGGCGGCTGAATTTCGCTACACACCAACCGGTCCTGGCTGGAACCTGAATGGCTCGACGCAGTTAGTCAGCAGGACGTCTAGGTTGAAAAGATCAAATAAGTGATAGACGCGGAAGGAATCAGGATCAGTATTTTAGCAGTGTAAGAAGACAAGTTTGTAGCAAACTTTCAGCAAAGTAATAAGACATACTAGAGGACCAGATCCATACCCTGAAAAAAATTATAGGTTCGCCATCAAAATTATCCTGTTATCAAAGAATGGAGTGAAATAGTGTTTTCCGAAGCTTAATTTTTGATTAACCGTATAACGCTGACGAGTGAGAAACGCGTTGAAAAATCACAGGACTACTTCAGAATGCCTTCCCGTTGAACGTGATTCCAGCGTTATGTGCAGAGCTTTTCGCCTCAGAAACTTTGTAAATAAACTGTGGACATATCTGAGGGCCGTACGAAAAGTAGTTTGCGCGTTCGCAGCCTTAAGCATTTGGGATTTCAGTGACATAGAAATCAAGAATATCGATTAGCGGATCTTAACCGCACGGAATGAAAGCCAACTTTGGATAGCGGTGGACGTGGAAAACTCTGCTGTTCCGGTCAAATATCCTACCGTCTCGCCTACTCCTGGTAATATATTGGATCTAACATGTATTCTCTATTACCGTTTCGCTCCGTTAGTAACGTAAGAAGATTTCCAGTTTGAATGTTATAGGTGTCAGCCGAAAGGTCGGACTCGTTGAACAAGAAAAACATAGAAGCCATGGGTACTGAACTCTGACATGTGTAAAGAACTATGGTGAGTTCAGTGCATCGTACCGTGAAATGAATCATCTGTCACCAGGATAGAGTGATGAAGCCATATCATCATATGAGTCGGAAAAACTTTCATACCTTTGAACGAAACGTGAGAGATATTGTGTAGAAAAAGTCAATTTTTGAAATGTTACCTTGCAGACTAAGCAAATCAGTGGCGCTCAAACGCTTGGGAAGTCGCATGTACGTGCGTCTGTAGTTCAGAACACCTTAGATTGCCCCTTAAGATTACGGTGAGTAAGGAGGATGGTGAGAATTAGCGAAATACACTCATTTGCAAACTAATTTGGTCTTCGAGGGAGGAACCCAGCTGAATCTCTCGTTTGTGATGTTTCCAGGCATTTGGATGTGCTGCAAATGAGTGTATTTCGCTCATTTCATGCAATTTGGTTTCAAGTAGAATATACGGTTGACGGAAACTCGGGAATCGCGCCTACCTGATGAGCCCCAAGAAGAGCGAAACCGGTCGTGGGCTGTCGGCGACTTTTTAGCAACCTTATGAGTAGTGCATCACGAACAAGGATGGTGGGAACTTTTGAAAGGACAACGAAGAGTTCTGCAACTGTTACATCATCCAGAACTGAACCGGGTTCCATGCCGTGAGGAAGTCTGACCGGCTACCTACTAAACTGTTATCTACACACTTGTTCAAAGTCTTTACTAAATGGCATCCTATGATGCTTCTTCAATTTTGTCGCACCTTTGTTTCACCTTTTTATGTTTACAACTCACTTGGTCCAAGTTTTATTCTCCTTAACGATGAGGTAGATTTCTGATGGAATCTGTGACCTATTAACCAAAATTCCACCGGTTCACAGTTAAGTAACTGTGAAAAACATGGGTGGGTTTGTAACTGGGTTGCACGGTCTATGTTCAGATTTCCGTAGGATGTCAAAACACACTTTCATGTGCATAATCATGACGAACGACTCATGGGAGACTTACCGGAAGAAGAAGTGGTAAACTACAGTGTATAACTCCAGAATTTTCAGTTTTTAAATACTTTCCCCCTGTTTTCTGGATTCTTTCCATTTTATGTAAGAATTAGAAGATCCAGTAAACGCAGCAATCTAGTTTTCACAAGAAAATCCAGGAATATTTGTTAATTTTTTTACGAAAAAAGGGAATGATAGTGCAGGCCGAAAACAGATTCTATTCTGCTGCTATGCCCTTGAACGATGTGCACTCAATGTAGGAGGCTGGGACAGAAAAGAGGTAGGAAGGAACGAGCGAAAAACACTCATTTGCAAACAGATTCGGTTTTGCGAGAGACTCACTCGGAAACTCGGAACTGCACCTACCTGATGAGTCCCAAGAAGAGCGAAACCGGTCGTGGGCTGTCTACGGATTTTCAGCGACCTTAGGAGTAGTGCATTACGTATATACATGCAGAAAGGAAGTTCGGCGACAACGGATACCTCTGTGTGGCATTGTTGCTTGTTTGAACCAAAAGAGCCAAGTACATGAAGCGTTCTGGAGGCGGACATCTTCACTTTACAATAAGTTCAATGGAATCATGTGCACAGGGTCTGTCAGGACGATTCCTCAGCGCTGAACATTCTTAATAAGGGCCACTAAAGTTGCGAAAAGATATTGGCCAACTCAAGATGAGCTTTCAAATAGTACTAAAAATACTTCGCTTCAACAAGTTGCAGTTTACCAGATTTTACAGACTCAACAAAATCCTCTGTTCTCATCTAAAAGAAGGCAGCCCTCTCAAAGCACTAATTTCTGTCAATCAAAATGTACTTGGTAGAATAAAAGTTTGCTGGTACCTGGGTACTTTGAACAAGTAACTACACTCCAAATGGAGATCGATGTAGGCAGATATCGACATCAGAGTAGGTTCCGCGTGAACGTGTTCTCAGACATAGAGTACCAGATAGTATGGAACTCTGCGAGATAAACGCAGGTGTTTTGTTTGTACCAGATGTCTCTGTAGGGACCTTTTCACCGTTGATAGGTTTCATATCTCAAGAAGCTTCATTCCTATTATGTGGGCGCCGGGTTTCCTCAGAGTTTGCTCTTCTGGTAAGCATCAATCAGAAAGTCAGCCTTCTAGACTTAACGCATAAGGTTACTGAAAACTCTAGGACAGTTCACTACTGGTCCCACCCTCTCACTTCGAGCTCATTAGGTAAGCGCATTCTTCAAACTTCCGTCAACCCTACGTTCTACTTGAACTAAAATTGGACAGATTTTGAGAAATGCTCTCATTTGCACACAAATCTGACAAAAGACTCACATTAATCTAGCTGACAGTGTGACAGTCCGCTTCATCAACATCACAGATATTCAGCTGCTTTCAGTTGAGTCCACAATCAAAACTAAATTCATGTTGAAGAAAGGCTGTCTGATTTCGAATGTCACTGTGTTAAGGCTCAATTGGCAGGAATCACACACATGATGACTGTCAGGTCGCCCTGATTTCAGTTTTTTTTGCGATGAATGCTCTCAAATTTTGTGACGGTGTTCAAAACAAATAGGTCTTAACTTCTAAAGTTTTGCAGTTTACTGGGTAAAGAAAATGAACCAATCGAGATAAATTTTAGGGGAGGAAACTTGTTAAGTTATCCGTCTTTGAGAACATACGATTGTAACAGAAATCTTTGATAGTGACCAGTCTTGTTACAAGTATGTTTTTGTTTTAAAAAAAATAATCTCTTAACTAGCCAATCACGTTAGAAGATAACAGATAGTCTTCAAATGCCATATAAACAGGCAGATCTTGCTATGGATGGTCGTTCGCCGTTTCTCATGATCGAAACCGATTCACCCTCACACTAAAGAAAGTTGCTATGAAGTAATTTTAATTAGTGCCTTGCCCTTTCAAAAAATTGCACAGCAATATCCAGAATATTGAGACATGGGACGGATTTTGTGAAGCACATCGATTTGAGAACATCATGAAAGAGGTATTCAGTTCAGCACCCCGTAAGCACCTGATTAAGGTGCAAATAAATGCATTTCATTACGTATATCCAGTTTTCCGTTCACGTTGAACGTAAAACCGATGAAAGCTAAGGAAGAACGTGATGGGCCCACGTGATGGGCCTAAAGGAGGGCGAAACTGGTAGTCGGCCGCCACAGAGTTTCAAACAGTCGTGTAAGTAGTGTGTCAGGTCATGCAAACCTACTAATGTCGCCGGAGTTCTAACATGTAACATTGTTTTTAGATGCTCATGAAATTCGAAATGACGAGCATTGCCGTCTTCAGAATCTTGTCGCCGGGTCGGCACGTAGCCAGTGGCCAAAACAACCTTGATAGTCGAAAAAAACACCCAGTCCCGACTGACCTACAAAAACTTGAACCACCACAGGCAGCCAGTTGGTAAAAAACAAAGTATGGGATGGTAATTAATGCATTGAATGTGTGCCTGTTACCAAGACAAACTGAAATTCCGGACACAGTAGCATTGCTACTGTTTCGCCTGCCTCCATGCTACGCGCTTGGTTCAATATTGGTAGCACACACGGCGGTTTGTAATTTACTCGGATCGACTCACGTGATCACGTGATTACAGTGTATCCACATGTTCCGGAGACACTGAATTAAGCAATAGCATTAATGGATTTTGAATTCAGTCAGCCAAAACGTAGTTCTGAGGAATCTTGAAATAAACCGTCGACATCCTTCAGCATTTTGTTGTATAGAACGAAGAAAAATCAGTTGATTACAGGGGATTCGATGTCAAATGGTGCATTGGAATGATTTCAGCTCATAATTATGAATCAGCTTTAAGTTTCGGTATCTCTACCGGTATCTCTACACAAAAGTTCGACAAAGTCTTACAACTCAGAACTCACTGGAACTGTACTTGACTTTCACGACAAATACACTCATTTACATATCGACTGGGTTTTCAGGGGAGACTCAAATGAATGTCGCTAAAAGGTCGCCTCATGTTTCAGTTGGTACGATATTCAAGATATCACAGTATATTTTTGTGAAGGAAACTACTCACAAGATTGCTGAGAATTTTTCAACCGCCCACGACCTGATGAGTCCCAAGAAGGGCGAAACCGGTCGTGGACAGTCGAAGAGTTTTCAGTAACCTTGTGAGTATTTTCCTTAATAAAAATGTACTTGATATTGGTTCGTGAATACACAGGGGACTTTTTTGAACTTCTGTTAGATTTGTTCCCTATTTACCAAACAAGCCCTGAGTTTGTAACCCTTACTGTTCACCCTACCACGACCGAGTCTTGTCGAATTGCAGCACAGTTTTCGCATGCTAGCATCGATGTAGTCATCGGTCCGAAAATTCACACATGGAACTATTATCTGCAAAACCCTTCATGAGTTGAACTGCCCCATTATCAAGTTCCACTTGAAGGATTCATTGTCACGTTCTACCACCAGCTTTTGTGTGTACTCATTCGTATGCTGGTGCCGAGCATCATTCGTTGGTCGTACAACAAGGTCTTTGTCGGACAGAATGGGAGATCACAATCCCGTATCTCTGGGTGGTAGTTGGAAGAAACTAGGCTCAAGCGCTATTGCATTACATTTGACTGAAACCAGTCATTTCATAAGCGAGGAGCAAGCCTTCACTATCATATACCGGGTACTTCTGAACCGATCACGACTGGTACGCTCGAGACTACTATCGATCGCAGAGGCGACTGGAATCCGACTGCTGGATCCGCAACTTTGCATCCAAAAGAAACTTATTCGACCTATGAACTTGAACTGGCCTACGAAACATCCGGTCCCACAAGTCTGTCTGAAATTGACGTCATTTGCGTGACCCGTTGACCTATCCCTCATCCAAGCCCCCTTCCATTGACTCCTGTTTCTCTACAGTGTATGGACCCCCGATCTTAACCTTTCCCACGTGATTTCTGGTACCATATAAATTTGTGATGTATTAACCAAGAGGAAAAATCACAGAAAACAAGCTTTGTTCGCTACCTTCGTTCTCATAAACCGATTGTGTTACAACTATATTTACCTTGTGAGAATATCTTAACCAACCCTGTGATAAACGGTAGTTGAACGTGAGGATATTCAAGCCCGAAGCACTTACTCCTTTTCCGGTAGTTTCTAGTTGTGCCGGTTCTCCTGTTCTCCACTCACGTCTGTCTGTCTTTCCGTGGCTGGGGTCATCTGAATTCACAGACAGAACGGACGGTAGACTAAAAAAAGCAGCTGCATTGGCATCTACAAAGCCCACAGTGAGACAATTAACCGGCTGACACCTAACACCTCCCACTGTGAGGAAAAACGAGTTCGGTTAATTCATGTGTAAGCATTTGGCGACCAACACGCACGCTTAATCTCATCTCCAGCGCGGCACGTTGGCATACCGAGCGAACAAAGTTACCGAAACAGAGGTGACAGAAGAAATACACTCATTTGCAAACTAATTTGGCTGTTCGAGGGACTCACCTGGAACCCAGCTGATTTTCTCGGTTTTGATGTCGAGGAGTTTTCAGCAACCTTATGAGTAATGCATTACAAAACTAGAGGTGACGGACGTTTTAAAATGGGAATGAATGGATACGAATCAAAATGTGATCCGGAAAATCAGTAAGAGTATCACAGCTTACGACAAGCACTCTCACGTGCACACGGATTAGGTTTTGACGGGAGGCTCAACTGAGTCCCCCTGAATTTCCCTATTATGATGGTTTGCTTCAAGTGAGTGTTGACGGAACCCCAGGGGCTGCGCCCAGCCGATGGGTGACACGAAGGGCGAGACCGTTCGTGGGCTGTCAGCAACTCCATAGTAGTCTGTTACTTCTGTATCATGAAGCAATCTAAAGTTTTCACATCAATCAATTTATCCTGTCTATTTTTACTATACCTATCGACAAACCGTGTGTCGTCCCATAGTTTGGTCGTTGGGTTGTCTCACTGCTAGTAAGGTTATTCAACCAAGCTACAAATGAGTGCTTTTTAAAAGAACACTTGGGGTGACAAATGCTTCAAGGTTCAGTTGAGATAGCGCAGCTCTTCTTCGCGATAAGCTGTGGTGAAGCAAATGTATTACGGCAGATTTCATCGAAACCATGGATGGCGCTTCAAGCGCGAAATAGCGCAGCTCTTCTTGCTGAGTTGGGCTTTAAGTTTAAGGAAGATCTGAGTTTTATGTTTCATTGCGTGCTACTCTCAAACGACCGAATCTTGATACACGTGTCAACCAACTTGTTGATGCAGAATAACGAAAGCTCTTACAAACTGGTAATTCATTCAAGGTAATTCAAGGTTTAATGGTCTAAAAAGCAGTTAATTTTACAACGATCATAGGGTGAACGTATATATACAAAGGGACGCAAAAATATGCGTAATGTTTGCTGCGTATCACATGGAGTTAAACAGTTCCAGATTCGGTTTGGACATAAGATGTGCATCTAAATTGTTCTTGAAGATGGTTAAACTCGGCGAATGTACAACATTGGGAGGTAGGGAGTTCCAAATGAAACATACACGGACCGCAAAAAAGTTCCGTCGACAGTTCACCCTCGAGTGAGGTACCGCGAGCGAAAAGTCATGCCTCCTGCCCGTTCGTGGTCGACGTCGGACAAAAAGATTTTCCAGCGGATGATTACTATTCCTGATCACTATTCCTCAGCCACGCGACCTATTTCATCGAGTGGACGGGTACGGAAAATTCCGGCACTCTTAGGCCCACTCATTCTCATGATAAATCGATTTTAACCAGAACCTAATAAACAACATGGATCTCTTCTAAGATCAGCGACCCATATTGTTTGAAGTTCGAGTTTGGCTCCAATGGTCAACCCCTCTTGACACTGACCTTCCGCCTAAGGGAGTGTTGTGGCGACTTGATGGTAATACAACAAATCAGAAGGTTTATTGTGAAGCGCGGAATCAAAGTTGATTGGTCTGATTCACAAGTCGATGCTGAAAAGCATAGCAAAGTGCTGGTGAACCGAAGGGTACAAGAAGCTCCATCACGCGCTTGGTTATTCTGTCTAATATCTAATGACAATGAAATAAGATAATCCCGTCCCTCAATACCAGAAAAAGAAGAAACAGCGGCTGTCGTGTCCAATTTTATGAAATCCGGGTATTGGACCACGTTCGACTATACCGTGTTCACATTCAAATCGCTGGTGCTGATACAATCATTCTAGTAGGTTCATACTGTTATATCTGCTGATTCGTCAATCTGTGGTATCTCCTGCTGACCTGCTCCAGAGCCTAGTTACCGAAAAAACAGACTCACAGAAGGGAACACAACCGCTACATTCCGAACAAGCGAGCACGAGAGCGTGAGTGCGTGCGAGTTCGAACGTACAACGTTCTCAAGCTGTCTATTGGAGGGACACTGTCTGAACTCGATCCAACGCTGACGCGCATGGTCTGGCTGCGACGTGCCGCACATTGCGGGGGCGTTGTCTGATCAACGCTGACTCGCGCTGTCTGGGTTTGATACAAGGCTGTGACGCGCTGCACATTGAGGGGGTGTTGTCTGTCTGGCCAACATCTAACAGAGCTGAGAGTCTAGGGAGATTTCGGGCATTCAGTGGTTGCTTTCAGGAAGCTGACCTTCCTGATACATACCAAGGAGAGAAAGCACTGAACCAGAGTTTCGCCGTTATTATGGCTAATCAGCAGTGCATGTCTTCGGTCGTGAGGGGGTTCGGACTCGGACAGACGGCTCAAAACGCCAGCGTGTTACTATTACTCTGATCGGTATACGAAAATCGGTAATACAATTAACGAGTTGGCCTTGAGACAACATATGGACTTCAAACACAAGGGCGTTGTCGAATAGGTAGTCAAAACTAACAGATAAACGGGAGATTAGCAGAGTATGGGTTAGACAAAAATATATATCTGACTTAATGACAATCTGGTTGTCACACGTACAGGGTCCCACTGAAAATGGTCACTTCAGAAAAGGCCGGCTTAATACGGCCCCATTGTGAATCCTTTTGGAGGTCAGTAAACTAGAAAGCTTTAGATCACAGACAGTTAGTCTTGCTATGAAGGAGCACAAACGGTGCATACAGAATCACCAAGTAATCTTGTAGTTCCGGAGTGACACCAACGAACTTACTCCATAACCAAAAGGAGAAAAGTTGTTCGTTTTTTTGAAGTATACGCATTTGCAAACTAAATTGGTTTTGCGAGAGACTCACCTGGAACCCAGCTGAATCTCGTTTGTGATGTTTCCAGGCAACTGGTTTCGCCGGTCGTCGGCTGTCGATGGATTTTCGGCAACCTTATGAGTAGTACATTACACAGATATACATGTATCGCGATATCTCGATTATCGTAGCAACTGAAACATGAGGTGGTCTGTTTCAGCACACACAGTTGCCCGGAAACATCACAAACGAGAGAATCAGTTGGGTTTCAGGTGAGTTTCTCGAAGTACCAAATTAGTTTGCAAATGAGTGTATATTCGCTAATTTCGTGAAATTGGCTTTCAAGTAGAACATAAGTTTGACGGAAAATCGGGAACTGCGCCTACCTGATATGCTCCAAATGGGCGAAACCGGTCGTGGGCGGTCGACGAATTTTCAGCAACCTTGTGAGTAGTGCATAACGAATTGTCTGTTTTTCCTTGAATCACTGGGCGTGGCAGATTTTGAGCACAATGTCCAAGTTTCTAAAAACATCCTAAAAGGTTCATTTCGCCTCTTTTTTCGGGTTTGGGCCCTGTTTCTCTAAGTTAACGGCAATTCAGAAGGCCCGTTCTTTGGTGAAAATTCATCAGCAATAACTTCGCATATCCTGGAGAGTTCAAAATGGGATGTTTTGAGTTCAGTTCAATTTAGTTTAACAATCGTATGTGCAGTGGTATGCGTTCCCTGCGCTAGGGTCAGCTGAGGGTGTAGGGTAAACGGGGTAAGGAACAATAAATAAGGGACAAATCGATCTTCCATTGCCGATCAAGGACGGGAGCGTGGATAAAGCACTGTCACTGGTCGCTTGAAACCTCTCTGTCGGTGAGTACCTCAAACAACTGATTTGGTGGGCTGTTGTTATCCCAAATTCGCAGACGACATGCGCAGTTGAAATCTTTTGTTAGGTTCTTCATACTACGTCTCCAGGTCGTGCACTGTCCACTCTCTGGTATTTTTTTAACCGGCACGTGCCACAGCAAACAGGGTATTGGGAGGGGATCGACCAGCTGGTACATAAGTCACATGGTCGAGTCAGCGTAGTTGTTACAGTCAGATCAGGTCAAAGACAAAAGGTCTTGTCTCCAGCTCAGTGGCCAGGCATAAAGCATGGTAGAATCTGTCTTTCATCGACAGGCTAATACCAGGTTGATCCCAGAAGTGTCTAAATTGATCCTGGCCTGCACTTTATCAGCAGTAATGTCATGCAATGTGTTACAACTACCCCTATGTGTGAATCTGTCCACCGTCTGTAGTGGTCTCGATGACACCATCGGATGTGCTGGTGTAATGGCTCAAACTTGTTTTGATACGTTGGGCTTTGAATACGAAGAGCACATAGATTGGTGGGTGCATTTTGCCTGAACCAAATGTCACACTCTCTTCCCTATGTCCCAGGTCTTTAAAGTAGGGTAGAAAACTTTTTTTTTCAAATATGAAGTTGAAGAGGAAAGGTGGCAAAGGTGGCCTTGACGAACACCACTGTTGTGATGACCTCAGGGGAATACTCCCTGTAGAAGAAGATATTGGGTATACCTTTGAAGGAGAGACACCACCAAAAAGCGAAGTGATTGCCTGAGTCGGACGCTGCTTTCGAATTCAAGAAGACAACAACTGTTCGAGGCGTTGCCACACGGTAAAACAGAGGCCAATGCACCCACGACCAAAAGTATGTCCTACTGGGTTTTAGCGACTCTGCAAGCTTACAAAGGACGATACCTGTGAGCAAATTAGGAGCAATGGTGACCAAGCTGATACACTGATGATCCTTACCTTCAGATCTAATACATTTTTGTGAAAATAGAAATGACATTGGATAACTATTATTTCCCAAGCACTTCATCTAATGAATGTTCTGAATGCACTATTTTAAAGCCCCTGCCGATGGAATAGGTCTAAAATCATGCGATACCGAATTTCAACTGTCAGGAGGACGCGCTCAGAGGTGAGAAAAAGCAAGTGCAGAGAATGACGCATCCCCAAGGTCAGCACCACACGTTCCGGATAGCAAATGCGTTGGCGGAGCGCAGCAAACACGGTTTAGCAACATACGACCAGCAGAGTGGGGCTGAAAGTGTTCACGACCGAAACACCACCAACTGGCTGAACAGAACGGACAAGTGAACGGCGTTAATTGGCCATTTATCCATACAGAAGCTCTGTACGTTGTGCCCTGACAATACAGCCGTGTCACGGTTCCCCTGCCTTCTTATCGCGTAGTCTGACAGGCTCAGTGCAGGCGTAACCAGTAGACGGCCACTTACGATACAACACAGGATCCAAACGAGCGGTAGTGGGCAGACAGAAGAGGAAGAAATCACTTGGAGTAAACGTTTTGTCACCCGCGGAACGTCTATACGAACAGTTGGCATTCGTTCAACAAGATAGCGATCGTTTATCGTGTGGTTTTGTTCTCGACTGGTTTTTAACTTGTCCAGCACTACCTTTCCAGTTCTACACACATCTCCAGACCAACTCGCCGATTAGCTCGCACGCCATTCCACGCGTGATGGCTTTGCCTGCAGGGAGTAGACAACGGAGGTCACGTGATCGCATGACGAAAATTGGACTGGAAAAATAAGCACAGATCCACGGTTTGGCACGTGATATTTTGCTTGGAGAATGTTAGTAGAAAGGTAGAAGACGGAAGAAAGGAGAATGTGGGCGGGTAGGAGTGACAGGACACGCTGAAACTTTGCAATCAGATACATTCTGTCCATGGAAATCGATGGTAACGGAGACGGATATTTTTATCGACTGCTCTCAGGAGGTAGGTGAATCTCCGGGTCACAGGTTATGTATTAAAATCCATAGTTGTGAAACTAACATAAGTTCCTCGGCTATTCAAATTGGCAGCTTCGAGAAGTGTACACAACGTAGCAACTAACTTGGAAAGAAGGCAACAAATCAACAATAAACTGATATTTCCAGGTTCCCGAACGCTGTATGTACACTGCAGATTGTTTCAAAAGTAGGAGGGAGGAAGAAAGCTAATGCTAACCAAGGCTAATCGATAATAAAGTAGCCTGAAACCCAACCCCTTTTTTCAAGATGCACACTTTACAACTAACGAATTGCCAGATGTCAAATAAACTCATGTAGAAAATCAGCCCAGAGTTTTGTGTAATCGTGTGGAGTATGAAAACTGTCTGAAACGGATACCTCGCCTTCACCAAACTGTTGCTGGCTTACGGATGTTCCAACTCAATCTCATCCATAATGGTGACACGTTAGCGGGTGCGGGAAGAGGTTATGAAAAAACTAAAACTAACAACATTTGACAATGTTTTTTTCACAACATGGCGTATTTCAAACGCCAAATACGTATCCATTCAACATGACTTTCATTAGTTGAGAATAACAAAAATCAAAAGTAGTATTCGCATAAACAAATGAACCGAACTATGCCTTTGGTGATGAGAAAAAGTGCCCAGGAACTTCACACACGCCAGGGAACTTCACACCAGAATTGGAGAGTAGAAAAACAAACAGGCCGCCGAGAAACGTGTTACTAAAAGACTCGGCAATTGCGGAACACGCATTGGACACTAAATAGATTTAGAAAATGCTGATGTTTTGAGGCGACGGTCCATGTCATAGGGACTGATAGCCGAGGCAGTAGAAATCGCCAAGCATTCCATTGTTAACAGAATAGAAGGCGTCAAACTGGCAAGCGTGTGGAGAACGGTTTAGGATTAGTCGAGCTGACACGTGTTGGTGTGCGGCCATCAGAAGGAGGAGTAGTCATTATCTGAATTCCACTTGACCTTACGCTCCCCTCCCCACCAAACTTAATTGTCGGGGTACTCACAATCCCACGATGACCAACGAAAGTCTACCAGTGGCACCCGAGGTGAGATGTCAATTGAAGCACCCTGAAGTGGAAGATTAACGAACCAAACCCGATCAGAAGTCGTTTGAAACTCCTCCAATCCACCAACGCAAGATTTTGACAACCACACTCACGGACAAGAGCCGTTAATTGACACTCAACACTGACCTAGCGTGCTAATCTGAAGAGGACTGACTTACTGATTGGTTCCCCGTCCGTTCCATAACCTGACCAGTTTGGTGACCTGCCCACTAGTCCTGATGAGGCTTTTGTGTCAAAAGCGAAACGTTGCCCAATTGAAAACTACCGACTGTTCATCAAGCTCTTCTGAAACGAAAACGAAAAGTATCCTTTAGTTTAGCGAATATACACTCATTTGCAAACTAATTTGGTTCTTTCGAAAGACTCACCTGGAACCCAGCTGAATCTCTCGATTGTGATGTTCTCAGACAACTGAATGTGCTTCACCAGACCGCCTCATGTTGCAGTCGCTATGATATTTGAAATATCGCGATACATGTATATCTTTGTAATGTACTACTCATAAGGTTGCTGAAAATCCATCGACAGCCCACGACCCGTTTCGCCCTTCTTGGGGCTTATCAGGTAGGCGCAGTCCCCGGGTTTCCGTCAACTTTATGTTCTACTTGAAACCAAATTGCACGAAATTAGCGAATATACACTCATTTGCAAACTAATTTGGTTCTTTCGAAAGACTCACCTGGAACCCAGCTGAATCTCTCGATTGTGATGTTCTCAGACAACTGAATGTGCTTCCCTTCAGTTTGTTGGATCTAGCTTTTTTTCCTGGCCCGTTTGTTGATCGATCTGTCAACAGTCGAAATTCCCGCTTCCACTGCAGCGTTATTAGTGTTACAGTTATGGATCGGACTGAGCTTACGTGCTCGGAATTATTAGGGCAAACCCATGTGATTGGATCATTCTGTAATTAGAAAAATTGGGAGTTACCCAGGTATGCCTACTTATGGATGAATTTGAGTACCTCTGGAACTATTATGAAGGTGAACCCTAGTGCAGGAACCGTTTAGAACCGATTGAAAAGCCATCGTTTCAGAAGGGCTCGGTGAACAATCGGTAGGTTTCAACTGGGCAAAGTTTCACTTCTGACACGAAAGCATCCTGAAGTGAGCAGGTTATCGAGTTGGCAAGGTTTTAGGCAGACGGAGAACCAATCAGTAAGACTTCCGAGTGTCAGTACAAACGTCATGCCCGTTTATGTGGTTGTCTAAAGCTTATTGATGATAGGTTCTTCAAATGATGACTCAGCTCGAGTGCCATTCAGAATCTTCGTTCATACAGGTGGAATTGTAGGCGCTACGAAAATTTAGTTGGTGTATGTGGGGGGAGGTGGGTGGAAATAAGTGAACTTCAGATCTTAGCTACTTCTGTTGATGACTCCTCTTTCTGAGAGCCGCACACAACCACGCGTCAGCTCGGCCGCTTTAAAACCACGCTCCACCGATCGCCAGTTCTACACCCTCTATTCTACTCCCAGTGGGAGGTCTGGCGATTCACATCAACTCGGTCACCAGTCTCTGTGGAGTGGATCGCAGTCCTCGCCTCCAAACTTCAACATTCGCCAAATCTATTTTGTGCCCCGTGTCCCGCCACTGATGAGTCTTTCGTTAAGGCTCCATATTTGTCCACCGTCCTCAGTGATTCGCGTATTTTTGGCTCCTATACTCTTCGATTCCGGTGTGAAGTACCTTGCCACCTGTCCTATACAGAACTTGGTGCAGTCGTTGCGTTTAATTTTGTAGACACCGTCCATGATGGTTCTGTTCGTCGACAAACGATCGTTCAATTGTACCAGTGCAGAACACAGAAAGTTTCCTTCCTGGAATGCTACTCTTATGTTGACCGTGCTTATAATCCTTCGGATAACTTCGGAGATCCTTGGTTTCTATGGAATAACAGCCATCCCTCTGTTGAGTTTCTCCACCGTAATTGATATCCAATGCAAACTAGCTCGATATTCACTATCCTGAACTTTGCTCTCTATTTCAATTTCGGACGCTATCTGATCAACGCTTTCTGCGCACAGGTCCATTACTAGGCTAAAAATTGATGAAACATTACTAGCGAATACCCTTTCGGTGCGATGCCACGCAAAGAAAGCACGAGAGATGAAATACTGTTAACTTGCTAACCCTACAAGGGGAGCAGTCAAACTTCCGAAGTTGGTTTCGAATCACGGATATCCCGAAGTAAATTCTATTGCGTTTAAAAGACAATAGAGAAAACATCCAAGAATGACATCACAAATGCCTTGATTTAATATTTGACCTTGTCAAAACGGCCGAAATCAGAGCACAAATGCCAAATGTGTTTTTTTTGCGGGAGATGCTCCCAAAAGTTCCTTGTGACATTCATTATCACATGAGATCCCGGGGTAGCTGCACAATCTAACGAGTTATGCTGAGATATCCGACTGAAACAAAGTAGTCTTTTTGACTATATCGCAGGAGAAACACGCATTCCCATGCCTAACCAATACCATGTCACATCTAAAATATATCTCTTTTGGAATTAGAAGGAGAATTATCCCCATATAGTTTACGACGCCGAGTAATCGGAAAAATATAAGGTAAGCATGCCTACTTTGATGGGTCAATCAGTAAGCACAGCCCCCGAAGTTATGTGCAGCAAGATGCACAAGAAAAACTTTGATTGCTTCAATTTGCCGGCCATCCCCATCGATCCAACTATCCATCTGACAAATTTCGTTCAAATGAGGTAAATTGAGGACGATAAAACACCAAGTATAATAATATAGTAGTATACTACGCAATATAATTAATCACACCATTGTTTCCAACGGGATAATCATCAACGAAACCAGGATCCGAGATCCTTCCAACTCACGAGGAGGATAAACGCTTCAATTTGTTGCTCAAGGAGCCTGTCAACACGTGTGACCACGTGATGTGAATCCCGTGATCGAAGGATGAGCGGCATTATATCCTGTCTAAGTGCGAGTTATTCATACTGCTGACAAGCCACTCGTGGTCGAACTAATACCCAAAAAGGGCGAAACCACTCATGGGCTAGCGACGGACTTTCGGTAACCTTATGAGTGGCGCATCACAAATTTATACATGTATCGCGATATCTCGAATATCGCGAGGCGGTCTGGTGCAGCACATTCAGTTGCCTGGAAACATCACAAACGAGAGAATCAGCTGGGTTCCGGGTGAGTCTCGAAGGACCAAATTAGTTTGCAAATGAGTGTATATTCGCTGATAGCCAGGAGGTCGCGGGTTCGAGACTCTTCGGAGTTTCGTGAGATGCACACCCCTGATGATTCCCGATAAGGAGTAAACAGCTGTGCAACACTTCTTGGCTTTTCAGTCTAAATCGGCTTCACTTACAGAACGAAATCTTCTCAAAAAATTCCCAAATATCTTCACACAACCAAGTAATAAAGGCTTCATTTGTAGCATAGCTTTTTATATACCCGTATGCCAGTTTCAACTGGAAAAAAACGCTACAACACCAGTCTCACGGACTGGTTCGCTGTGATCATAAGTACGACGTAAAAGTGTGTTTTCAACATCTGATTCCGGCAGCTTTTCTGAATGTTGGGTTTGGAATTCCCATGTCACAGTAAAAGGAGTCCACCACCGGTGCTTGGCTATCTATGGAGTTTTTACTTGAAATACACAACTAAACACCCCGAAATGAACTTATGTTAATAAAGAGGTGGCAGTCAAGACCCTCACAAATCTTTACGGTCACTTCTGATGACACGTACTCATTATGACTATCTTAAAGCCGGCTGACTTGTAGTTGATCTCACTGACTAAATGAAGCTAAGTTTATTAGCACCACCATCATTAAGGTAACATACTACTCACAAGGTCGCTGAATACTGTTCGACACCCGAAAGCCGTCTTTGCTCTTCTTCGGGCTCATCAGGTAGGCCCAGTTCCTGTGTTTCCTTCTGTTCTACTTGAACATAACATTATACGCAGATGGTGAAACGCACTCGTTTGTGAAGTAATTTGATGTTAGTGAGGGGCTCAACGTCCTGCACAAGGGCCGTTTCATGGGACAATTTTCAAGATATCACCATGTTTTCTTGTCATCACAGTACGCTACTTATAAGGTTGCCGAAAACTGTTGGACAGTCCGTTGGCAGCCACTGCCTAGCTGAACTCATTAGGTGACGTAAATCCCGAGTTTCCATCAACCTAATGCGCCACGTACAAATTTGTCCAGGTTGGGTTCTAGGCTACTTTTGTTTGCGTAGCGCGTGTCGTCGCATTTCCGATCGGAACTGATAACCAAGGAAGTCTGATCAACCCGATTTCCTTTTTCCCTGGTTCACGCAAGACAAGTGCAGGAATGTGTACACTGAAATGTGTAGGAACCTGAGCCAGAGCTTTAACAAGTCCTACGAAAACTCTGCCATCTTGAATATCGTCTCAACTGAGACAAGAGGTCATATTTCAGTGCAGCTCGTCCAGCTGAAAAATATAAAAAAAAACAAGAGATTCACCTGGGATTCATTTGAGTCTCCCTTTGACATCAAAGTAGTTTGCATTTTGACCTCAGTTACTATTTTCAATGTGCGGACTCAAACCAGACCTTCTACGGTCAGAAATACCATGGTCTACCCCTGGTCGTTTTAGGATGTGAGGAATCCAACTTTGTTATCCAAAAATCATCTGGTCACTTCAAGCGGAATTCGAAGGAAACAAATATTTGAAGGTAATTACCAAATTTGAAATGGTTATCACCGTCGTCAGGCAAGCAATTCGGTTCCAAACGAGACTGAAGGCCCTCCGGTATGACTTGGTCCTTATAGTGTCCTAACAACCAATCAGCTGAGGAACTATCCGCTTTGTCTGGCCGTGCCTTCACTTCTACCATTGTGTGGATCGGTAGGCTGATAATGAATTGCTTAGACAGGTCGTCCACACACAGGTGACCCTCAAGATTGATCAGGTGAACACAATACTTTGCTAGCGAAAATACCAAACCAATTTGGCTTTGCGGGAGACTCGCCTGGAACCCAGCTGAATCTCTCGGTTGTGATCTCTTTAAGCAACTGAATTTGCTGTCTCAGACAGTCTCGTGTTTCAGTTGGTACGATATTCGTGATATCGCGATGCACGTATAGACGCAATACACTACTCATAAGGTTGTTCAGAGTTCTTTGACATCTCTCCATCAGGTGCCACGCACTGTCACCCGAATAGCTATGGACCAATTGGAAACGAACCATCGAAGAGCCTCCGATATGGACCTTCAAGTTCAAAAGTGTCTCCTCAGCATGTAACACTATCAGATTATTTCTTTGGCTGTCGAAGAGTTTTCAACAACTTTATGAGTAGTGTATTATGTCTGTACAATGCTTTGTATTCTAAACCACTGACAACAGTGTGGCTCTCATGTGCATTTGTTCATCATCTCACTCAAAAACACCAACAAAGATGACCGTAGATGAGCATCGATATCCTGTTACACGTGATTCCAGTAGCAGATGTGCATGGCGATAGTGACGTCATCGACGCGTGCAAGCTAGGGTCACGTGACTGTCGACGGTTTAGGTATACAGAGTGTTGTGATCCCATATTTCAATTTAGTATCAAAGTTCTAACAGTACAGATATGAAAAAGATTATTTTTTCACGCTCTCTTCTGTTAGGGTGTGAAATTGTGGTATAAAACAACTATAAAACAACAGCTGGGTTTCAATGAATTGGAGGCTGATGTTGCCAGGTGTTTGCGGTCCGTGATAAACCACCTAATGCAGGGTAATAGGTATCTGCTGTACACCAAAACCAATTGCGGTCTACCAAAAATCCAACAACCAGATAACTCAGTGAGACATAGTAGACGGAATAGGTACCCCACACAATGAGCTGGCCAGATTCTTGGCAGGTGTTTTAAACCCCCCACCGGGAAATCTGTTACTTGTATTCAGAAGTCATGTGAATTTGTCAACAGAGTAGCGGGTTACACCGTGAAACCAGATGAACTTCTTGTTAGTTTCGATTTCACTTTGTGCCAAGCGATACACATCACCAGTTTAGAACGCACACAGTTGCGGTAGATGAAATCGTGGAAAGTATGAAGGCTTGCCTGAATCTCACTCACTTCGTTTTTAAATACGTGTTTTGAACTCGAGAACAAGACCTAGCAATGGGATCTCCAAATATTTTTACGGAACGTTTTGAATCAAAAACCTGGGCAGGAACCTTGTGCCCGTTGCGTTATGTAGATGATACCTTCGTCGTGATGAAACGAGAGAAGTTCAGTGAATGAATGACCAGAATCCATATATCAAATTTAGTATGGAGATAGAGTCAATCTCGGGTACACCGGCCTTCTTAGATCAAAGGGTGGGGGGGGGCTGGGGGGGAAATAAAGACCACATTGTGTCAGAAGCCAACTGCTCCTGGGGCAATTTTGAACTACTCATCTGCCGATCCAATTTGGTATTCGCTAGTAATGTTTCATCAATTTTTAGCCTAGTAATGGACCTGTGCGCAGAAAACGTTGATCAGACAGCGTCCGAAATTGAAATAGAGAGCAAAGTTCAGGATAGTGAATATCGAGCTAGTTTGCATTGGATATCAATTACGGTGGAGAAACTCAACAGAGCGATGGCTGTTATTCCATAGAAACCAAGGATCTCCGAAGTCATCCGAAGGATTATAAGCACGGGCAACATAAGAGTAGCATTCCAGGAAGGAAACTTTCTGTGTTCTGCATTGGTACAATTGAACGATCGTTTGTCGACGAACAGAACCATCATGGACGGTGTCTACAAAATTAAACGCAACGACTGCACCAAGTTCTGTATAGGACAGGTGGCAAGGTACTTCACACCGGAATCGAAGAGTATAGCAGCCAAAAATACGCGAATCACTGAGGACGGTGGACAAATATGGAGCCTTAACGAAAGACTCATCAGTGGCGGGACACGGGGCACAAAATAGATTTGGCGAATGTTGAAGTTTGGAGGCGAGAACTGCGATCCACTCCACAGAGACTGGTGACCGAGTTGATGTGAATCGCCAGACCTCCCACTGGGAGTAGAATAGAGGGTGTAGAACTGGCGATCGGTGGAGCGTGGTTTTAAAGCGGCCGAGCTGACGCGTGGTTGTGTGCGGCTCCGAGAAAGAGGAGTCATCAACAGAAGTAGCTAAGATCTGAAGTTCACTTATTCCCACCCACCTTACCCCACATACACCAACTAAATCGTGGTAGTACTTACAATCCCACATGCATCAACGAAATTTCCCAATGGCACTCGGGCTGAGCCATCTACTAGAGCACCTTAACTCGATCAGAATTAATCTCAAGTCCCACAGGCCGATGATTCATAAGATTTAGACAGCCGCATTAAAGGGCACGACCTTTGTACTGACAATTGGAAAAGGTCTTATTACTTCTCTGCCTGCCTTCAAACCTGGCCAACCTTTGATTTCAAGTAGATCATAAGGTTGACGGAAACCCGGAGACTGTGCCTTACCGATGAGCCCCAAGAAGGGCGAAACGGGTCGTGGGCTGTCGATGGATTTTCAGCAACCTTATGAGTAGTACATTACAAAGATATACATGTATCGCGATATTTCAAATATCATAGCGACTGCAACATGAGGCGGTCTGGTGAAGCACATTCAGTTGTCTGAGAACATCACAATCGAGAGATTCAGCTGGGTTCCAGGTGAGTCTTTCGAAAGAACCAAATTAGTTTGCAAATGAGTGTATATTCCCTAACCCGGTAACCTCTTCATCTGACCTGACGAAGCTTCTGCGTCAAAGGCGAAAGGTTGCTCTGCTAGAAAATACCGAACGTTTAAACAAGCCCTTTGAAAATATAATGCAGCTTGAGATACGCCGTTTGTACGGATGTAGATTTGACGTACCAATAAATAAAGCCACGGTGTTTTTGGTTTATTCTGGATGCAGAGGATAATGTTGAAACTTTTGAGCGATGAGGCCAGAATGGCTCTTTGCTTCATACGGATGATGGTGGGTATGGTCTTTACCTATACGGACAGGAGCTTGTTTGCTGATCGATAAATAGGTTTTCACCTAAACATAGTTTTGCCCGTTCTCAGGTGTTCGGTTATAATATGAGCGTAGTTTCAACTGCCTATACTCCATCCCATATTTGCTGTGTCATCTGCTGTCTTTCATGCTGTCAAAACCCGTGTTGTTAACTTCCCCCAGGATTTCCTTCTCGAATTACCACATAAAGTCACAAAGTTTTCTACCAAACTCCGTGGGTGTCGTGCCCAAAAGCCTAGTTGCAGTTGTTATTTTACACAGTCGTTCATTTTATTATGATATAAATTCTATTCGCGGAGCAAAAAGCATGGTCTTTTTTGAACTCAGGTAATGTTTGACCAACAACTGTTGTTCGGCCTTGCATTATAACTTCTAAACTTCACACATTGAGACTATTCGGCATCCTAATTACAGCTGAACCACATGGAGAGCGCATTGTTCTAATGAGTTCTATGCTCACAAGTCACAGATTTGTGGATAACTGAGTCGAAAAGCCTACGGAGAATTTTTACATCCGTCAGGTGGTTTAGGAATCCTTAGTTGCGGTTTACAGTCTGTGTTCAGAAATCGCCGAATCTCCATTCTGATGACAAATTCGGCAGTCCCCATCGTCTGGTTTCTTTTTTCTTTCTCAGGAATACATCTTGTTCCCATTCATGGACACTGTTTTTGGTAGTTATAGCCTGGAAAGAAGCATCGCGTTCCATGCGGTCAACTCGCATGCACGTCGAGCATTCGCAACAGTCGACTAGTGTAATCAAACCTTCTGTTGCGTACTGATGTCGCGAAGATGCCATGTTCAAACTACACTCCATCAACCTCAGACTGACGATGTCTCCACGACTGGGGACGAAACATTTACAAGCTAAGTAACAAGCTGGGCGAAAAGATCAGCGGCCATCTGATCAACCACAAGCGAACACATTCAAATCACGTGATTTTCAGGTCACCGAACTTCTAGAATGCAATTCCTGGCATGGGTGGTTTACAGAAGCTGATTGAGATTACAGACCAACCGGTCTATCTCCTTCTGATAGTTTTCCTCGATGGATAACAAAGAAATCCGTATTCGTCGGTAGCAGTTGTCTCAGACTTCGTACTGGTGTACTGCAGTTCAACCAATCTAGTTATTCAGGTAGTAAAAATGTGATTCACACATGCAGGTTTCTGCTATCACCAATAAATCGGAGATAGCTGGAAAAAGGGGGAGGATTCACATGGGGACCGAGTTACTATTAATTTGGTTTCTCTAAAAATCTGATGAACAGATGTTGAAAAGGTATTCAGTTTGCTGCGAGGACGCTGAGGATTATGTGACTAGGACATGTCGATGTGTTAAATCCTCAGGTTGTTGCATCACAGTATTGGCAGACGCTATTTATCAGTGTCAGTCAGGACTCTCAGCATTGTTGTTGGATTCACAAATTAGAAACAATAAAAACCAGGTCTGGTTTGTTCTCTGAACTGGGCGATTCGATTGCAAACGTTTCATTATCAATCGGGTTGACATTGCAATACATCATTAGGGGGCGGAGTGGCATAACGGGGCGCTAGTGATTGTGCCTTGTGTACCAATCCACGTACTGTCAGCTGGCACTGGACCTCGATCACGACTGGCTGTTCTGTCGGGCGATTCTATTGGCTAGTCTGTTACCCTGTACCCTGATTGGTCGGTGACCAGCTGACCTGCGAGCTCGGTCTCCCCTGCTCTCATCCATGGGTCAGTGTTTGAGAGACCACTGTCTCTGACTTGTCCGGGTTCCATCGTGACTTTTGTGACCGCACAGTTACTGACACATCGCTACACTCTACACAGCGCTCTAACGACGTACCGACAAGGTAACACTGACTGGTGGTGAAACGTTTGCAACCAGAATGCCTAGCTCAGCGAACAAACCAAACATGGTCGTACTGAGTAGAACAGCGGCAACGTACATTTGGCAGATTTCGGATGCGTATCAAAACGCGTGGTAGAATTATTTCGGTAACAGTAATAGTTCCGTTAAACCAGAGTACCTGGAGCATTCAGATTTCCAAGCTATCAAAGAAAGAGACTTCAGGTTATTTAGGTAGTATGTCGATTCCATGTAGTTAAAAAGAGATCTTGAAAGCGGACAACCGTGCCTGACACCAGTAGTGGATGTTGCCCACTCGAGTGGAAGCTTACCAGGGTCTCAAACAGTTCACAGTACCGGGGCTTACAATATTGCCGGCCAATTTCACAGTTAGTGATACTTACTGAGACTGAAAACAGTTTTTATCACTAATCTGTGTTGAACGAATTTCTCGCCCACTGAAAGCAAAACTACCAGGATGACAAGAATGGTGGCACAATGGTCTTCCCTGGATATTCTGGAACCCCGTCATAGGTTTAATGCATCCACTATCTAGCCCATTCCATCGGAAGGCTCCCTCGTCCGAAATTTATTGAAATGAGATCGTCTAGTTACTTGCCAAGATTCCTCTGTCTAGACTACAGTGACCAATGTGCAACTCAACCAGGTCAGAGGCCTGGGAGTAGTGGAACAATGTGTTGCTTCACGTTTCTGCTGATCACTGTGTCAAAATTGGGTTCAGTGTAAGAGAGTTCTCAAAAGAAACTGAATGGTTTCATCTTACCTTAGGTTGATTAGCATACATACTTCTTACTCTCGGCTTTAAATCATTTGAAGATGCTTACTAGAAACCAGCCGACTGCCAACCACTTCAGTTGCTACCCTATTTTAAGACAGGGCCACTTTATATCCGAGCTACGTAATATGCCGAGATGGTAGCTAATTGATTGGGATAAATTACCTCAGAACTAGCGAAATCAGGTAACCAGATTGCCCTGGATTTTGGACAAGGTAAAAAATTGCCCAATGGAAGCTCATTGCTGTGTAAAAACTGGTACTACACGGGGTAAAGGGGTAATCGGATAATTTGATCGATGAATCAAAGAAAGTTGGATATCTTCGATGACCTACTATTAAACCAATTCCAACAGCCCCAACAGCCTCACTAATGTGTCGTGAACATTTGTGGAATCTGAATCAATAAGATATTTTCACAAGGTTACCAACCAAATAGGGAAGAGACGAGTACAATAAATAGACTTTTGAGCCTGATGGAATGTCCATGAAATCGAAGACTTCCGTATAAACTGATATAACTTTGGAGTTTGAGAATACTGATCATGAAGTTCATGTTCCCTGAATCAGGTGCTTTGGACTCTACTTATTCGACGTGTGCAGAATTGACGCAGAAGAAAGCTGATTGCAGAAATAAAAAGATTTTTCTCTTACGAGAAGGTCATTTAAGCCTTACTTCCATCGGAATTTGTAAACATGATGGCTAGTCACTAGATTGTCCATCGCTTATCACGGGATTCTGGTCATCATCGTCCTGATTACCTTCACTATCATCAATGTCATCCTCATCGTTGTCGGCCAACTCTCCCCCTTCCTCAGTGTCATCATCATCATCATCATCATCATCATCATCATCATCATCATCATCATCGTCTTCATTTTCATCATTGCTTCAATTAATACCTGTGTCATAGTGATTGCCGTAGTTATCTCCATCGATGTCACCATTGGCAACGAACACCGGTATCAACGCCACTCATGTCGCACAACAGCAGTCCTCATTCAGAGTCGGAAGCAAACGAATGCGTTGTGGATGGAACGGGATTGTTGCTAGCCCACTCTCACTATTTTGAGGTATCTACGACTTCAGATGCTTATTCAGGCTCGCGAAAGCTACTGGAGCGTCTCCGGGTAAGTGCAGCGACGGTCGTATTGACCCCATTCTAAAAGCAGATCGCAAGAGAAGTGGCAAAAACGTTCAGAATCTCTTACAATCCCCTATGTCTGGCTTGCAGTTAGTGTATGGAGCAACCCTGCTGAGTTCGCATGCGTAGCGCATGACAGCTTATAGTTCTGAAGTTTTTCGTCGACTGAATTATCTGCTGTAAACCAAACACACTTTCTAAATACTTCGTTTCGAATTTCTCGACACCTTTTGACACCAGCAGTGGAGGAATCAGTGTTTTGGCCTGAAAACGCCTCAGGTCATCCTCCCGCGGAGGCCAGGTCTTGCAACCTTACAGCAATGCGGCCAGGCACTGTGATCCGGCACCCGCTACCCTTGAGATCCAGTGGTATCGTTCTTGATGCCGTATTGATGCAAACTAGAGTCCTAGCCTGCAAGATTGGTGCTCTGACGTCATCAGACAAGTTTTAACGAGACAAGACTAACCACACAGATAGGAAGCACAATTCTCAGTGCTTCCTCTTGAATTTCGGGGAACGTGTTCGGAGGTATAACCTTGCAATTTGTAGATGCGTCACACATGCCAAAAGATGTTATATCCAGTTAAGTCAGCAGGCTTTTGGGACATACTCGTAGCCTGCGCTACCCAAGAGTGATATGTTTGGTGCGTTGTACTGCGTTAAACAGCTTAAGGTTGCTAACCTAAGGTTCACTCGACCAATCTCGTCTACGCCCACTTGATGGACCCCAAAAGGGTATCGCGGTGCTGACCTTCTCGGGATTCAACCACACCATACGCACAAATGACCGAAAATAAAATCCTATTGTATAAAAATAAAATAAATAAAATCTGTTATTTGCTAGCAAAAGATCTTCGACTTCATTCTTGAGGAATTAAAATGTTGGTGGTATAGTTTTTTATGCTGACAGTATGTCGAAAAACTCTCGTATTGGTGATATAACATAAATCGATAATAAGTTCCCGAGAAATACACTTATTTGTGAATCAATTTGGTTTTCACGAGAGACTCAACTGAATCTCTCATATAGGATATTCTGCAACTGAAAGTGGTGCACACAGGTCGACTCATGTCGAAGAGTTATCAGCAACCTTGTGAGTAGTCTCCCCGATAATAAGTTGTTTGCAAACTGGTTGCTAAGTTCGACGAAAAGACGCCTGATGAGTAGTGAAAATATTAATTATTTCATCCTATTAAGTGAAGGTAAACCAGGGTTTATCACATTTCGGTTACCGTTACTAATAATTCGCAATCAAATCAGGCACCAGACAGGCACCCGATTGATCTGACCTCATTCCACCATCCCTTCGATTCAACAGATCTCTTGAGTTCTCGTTCCAAACTCCCAACACAGTATGTTACAGGCGATGCAGTCGAATAAGCGTTTCAGTATTTACACTCAGATGCATCATATCAACTGTTTTCTTGACGCAGTGTCAATACAACTGACGCACCATCAATATTCACATGATAAGGTTGATCGATCCATTCCACTTAAGGGCATGCACACAACTAGCTTTGACCCATTTTTGTCTATGACACAGTGACAGGCCGATTCGCGTTCATGAAGTCAAAAGGTAGGATTTGGGCCAGTGGCTCACGTAACGGCTAACCGAACTGCTTATTCCGCAGATAACGCCGTACTTCTATCATCGTCATTAAGACAAAACCAGGCTTTGAAGGTCATGAGCACTGAGATGTGTAGCGATCTATGAACCACTATGTCTGCATTATTTGCTCACCTAAATACCTAACAACCATAGGACGGTGAGTGTGCTGGTGAGCGGTTAATTGATATTTGCAAAGCTGCACGATCTGAGCGAAACTGAGTTGTTAAGCTGCGAAAAATGTGTATGCGGGTAACTAGAAACTCCGAGCGCACCTACAACCCACAAACATTGTGGTACACATACCAAACACTCAGTTATTACACGACATACATTTACACACACGTTTAGTCCATTCATCAGAGTGCAATTGATCCACCTTCCCATGGTTTTGTTGGATTTCGTCTGACCCTATATATTGATTGGGAAGCTGCTACCTAGGTGGTCTACCTTGACGTTCCTATTGAGAAGCTTCAACACCGTGCTCAGTTGGACCAATGAAAACTTACGTTATGGTGGGAAGGTGCCTTTGTTGATGTCAAAATAGGAACGGAACTGGTTCTTGTTACTGAAATTTGTTCTCAATTCGATCACTGTCACGATGGTTTTCAGCGCGTCTGAATGGCCTTTGCTCCAATAGTCTATCGAGCGTTCCTGCTTTCGACTGACACTGGCGGACATGCCGGATGGCGCCAACCAGATCGTTTATACCGGGTTTGGAAAGGACCAATGTCAAGCCGAATGTGTCCAACACGCAGCCAGGAAGATGGTTACTGGTCTTCAGTCGGTGGGAAGGACTCCCGAAGTGTTTGATTTCTGTCGGCAGGACTAAACAATCTTAGCCTATGCTTATTTAAAAGTGAATTAGCGACACTGTTCTTCATCATTTACTCCAACGACTACAGTTGGGTTAATGAGGTAAAGCTTTTCAAATTAAGCTTAAACATATTCGTTCAACAACGGTCTCCGTCCTTTCTGGTAAAACAGCCTATCCGAGAGCAGTCTCACTGCAATATCTAAAACACGACCGGAGGCGAGTTTAGATGACCACTTCGGTGGTTATTCTGACTAAGAATCCCTTTGTTGTAAGGTATAACATTGAGAGGCAGGTCTATGTCTGATCCGCTCTACTGACCATTCAGGTGAAGCTTGAACACTCTGAAATCCAACAGGCAATGAAAATTTCTTAGCGGTACAACAATAGCTCAACTACTGACTTGACGGAGTTCTGTTGTAGAGGAAAGGAAACTGCTAAAGTGTTCGCATGTCACCGACTGACTTGCTGATCATGTTAAGGGGAGCAGATATTAGGCTCCTATGGGAAAACAGCTGTTCGACAGGGCGACTTTGTGGCACCAAAGCGATTATTTCTAAAGGTCGTTGTCTCCTGCCAAAACAGCTTTGTTGCTGATCAAGCTGTGCCTTTTGACTGTCACTTTAAACAACTGATGTTGACGAATCTGATTTCGACGAAGAATCCGCCTAAATTGAACTTCTTGATGGCTTAGCCCATGAATGGTCCATCCGGTCATAATACGAACGGAAAGCTATTGAACTGCAAACCGAGAGGAAGCCGTATTCTCTCTCTCTCTCTCTCTCTCACACACACACAAACAACTTGCTGGTTGGTGTTTTTCCGACAATTTCAATTGGTTATTGATACCTTGAGGAGGTTTTTGAATTTTTAAATAAGAGTTCGTTTAGTAAGTGAAGCTAATCTGTGCTTGGTTGTTGGTCTGTTCGCCGAGCTTGGCATTTGGATTGTTTGGCGAACATATCAACAACCAAGCAGCGCACCCGAACTACCTACATTCCACAACGTCGCCAATCTGCGCTGCTTCAGCCCTATTCGGAATCGTCAACAGTGTGCATCTGACAGAACTCTGGAACTTTTCAAGCTCACCACATACGAGTCAGTTCAGTCACCCCAGGTCACAAACCGCTGATCGATAGTGTGGTTAACTCGTACTTATGTAGGATATAGCGCAACTCATCCTTCAATCACAGACTCCATATCACGTGGTTGATTGTTAACTAGCTCTTCGAGTAAGCATTTCTGGGATCACTAATGTGATCAGTTCTTTCTTTCCGTGCGTGGTTGCGTCACTTACAGGACGAACTCTCCTTTTGAAACTTCAAAGCAGTTTGTTGCATCCAAACACAAATTTCTCAACTAACCTGATTTTCTTGCTGCCAGTGGAACGCTTCGAAGGGAGTAGGCTCTCCGAGGAGGGAAATGCCTGCTCAGAATTGGTAGGACGGATCAATTTAAAAGACGTTCTGACTGATTACTTGGCAAGACTCTTAGTTATTAGGCTTTTTGCAATGCAGGGTTCAGAAAAGCTTCGTGTGGACACAAAAGGCAATAAGTTGCCGTTTTCACAGGACAACAAATCACGTACTGAAGCAGTCAAGCTGACGATAAACAGGGAAACCACCAGGCAACACATATTTTACACTTTGACGAGTGCAGAATCGTCTTGGATGTCTATGCAGACACCCGTGCCCTTAACCTTGGTTACCAGTGGTACCGGAATCATCAGAAACTTGAAAGGGATGTGGGAGAACTGTCTGTTCGTATCAAAAACGACCCTCTCCATCGGACTGGGGTTCTTTGGATCAAACGCGAGAAGAACAAGTCGATCACACAAGTGTTTCAATTTATAACGTCATGTGGCAAAAACAACACAAGAAAAGAGACTGATCGATCGGTGTGAGTGTAGAAAGGTAAAGTTCGCAAGAAAATCTAGTGCAGAATTCTGTGTACTAATTATGGGCGAGGTCAACGGACATTAATACTTAACCAAGTTCGAATTCAGCACTTTTGTCATTTCAAATTGGATATTCAATAGAAATGTACAACTTCGGCGGTGACACCAGAGATCACTTTCTTTGCTAGATTAGTATGCTGTTTGTTTCGCACTGCACCCGAAAATAGCCCAGTAGCGAAGAAAGAATATCCTAGTGATGTGAAAGAATTAGAAATAACTGCTAACCGGCACAGTAGTGCACCATTTCCTCGTGAAGCGGCAAATAGCGGTGGACTCAGGAACAGCCTAGCTTTGCAAGTTTGCCAGTTTGTATCCATATCACTCTCTCTTGAACAGTTTTACTTGTGTCCAGACACCATGAAGGACTCGAACGTGCATTCGAGTAGACTGAGAGCTCATCAGCATTACACCGTGCCGAAATTTGAACTCCTATTCATCGGACACATGAGGCAAACGAATTACCACTACTCTGGTAGCGCCGCCTGGACGCACATGGATTGACTATCACGTCATACAAGACCAAATGAGTGATATAGACGTTGTTGCATCGAGTGGATAATTGGTTGTACCGAAACACATGATGAATATCCTAATTCTGAATCATGGTACAATTCATCCGTAGGTTCAAGTACTTCATGTTAATCCAACGTTTCTACCGCGTTCAGCAATATACGAACTCCACAGGCTAAATGGTCGATTCACACACACACACACACACACACACACACACACACACACACACACACACACACACACACACACACACACACACACACACACACAACTGAGCTACGCTAAGTGGCTATTAGTTCAGTAAGATGGAAAACAAATACTCATGTAGCAATGCTCAGAAATGACTGATTTTAGTGTGAGTGTTGAAAATTGTTAGCTAACTACGTTGAGTGGGGAATTCTGGTTACATCGATCGCCTGGGTGTAGATCAGGCGGCTGTTGATCTGTTTACTGGCACTTTGCTCGCAGACTTTTCGTCGCCAGTCTTGAAGACATCATCAGTGCATGGAGGCGTTATCAGCCGCCTCCAAGATTAGTGACGTAACACACGCAACAACCCAGCAGCCACCTGATTTGTAATCAATGTTTTCTCTTGCTAAAAAGAATGTGGCATTACCACAGAACACGGTGAAGCGTATGGTTCCACACGGCTGGCGTAATCATTTAAGATACACACGGAGAATATGCGTCCACCAGCTAAAGCACTTGCTTATGGTACTTTTCAGCCAAATATGCTACACAAAGGTTGCGTCAAATTTTGTCTGGAACGGCATTCGAGGTATCGAATCGAATATTGACGTCATACTGTTTGCATGGTGGCTGGAACTTCTTCGGCAGCCCACGTTCTAGTTGAGGGTGGCGTAGTTCTCGGGTTTCCATCAACCTCATGTTCTGCTTGAGCACCAAAGTTTACACAATGAGCAGAATAAACTCATCGAAAATTTGAATTGGTGTAAAATATACAGATACACCTAAATCTCTTGTCTGTGATCTTCCTCAACTGAGCGTTCTGCAAAAAATTGTTCCGTGCCCCGGTTGAAACAGTAGTTGATACGTCAAAGTATTTTTGAATGATATATCATTATTTATATGGGTTGTAGAAGCATTTCCTGTCAACACTAAGCCAATTTTGAAATGAGTGTGTATGTCAGCTAACGCAAAAAATTGGTGCTTCTGTAGAATATAAGTTTGAAAGAAACTCGACGACTGCATCCATCTGATCAGACTCAGAGTGAGCTAAATCGATAGTGCGCGGAACAGCCTTTATCAACTTTACAACTGGTGTTCTGTCGAGGAAAAAAGGAGCACTCCTGTTTCAGGTGCTGGAAGAGTTTCCAATCGCACTTCGACCTTCAGTGAAAACAGCCACAAAGGTAACAGTAGTTATTGGCCAACCAAAGACCTGCGTTCATCTACCGTTATTAATCGCCAGAAATAGCTTATCATTGACTATTTTTGATCAAACAAAGTTGATATAATAGGGCCTTGAAAAAGTTCCACAGGTCCGCCAAATAGTTTTATTTGCTCACGAATTTGTTTTTTTGCGAGAGGCCCAACTGTCAAGTCTGTCGATTATGATAATTTCCAACTGAAGTTGCTGAAGCAGGACGCCTTATGTTTCAAATGATGCGATCTTCGAGATATCCCAATAAATCACATGGATGCAACATGATACTCATAAGGTTGCTAAAAAAACTGCTTGACAGTTCATAACCGGTTTCGCCCTTCCACCTTGGGCTCATCGTGGGAACACGTGAGTCTCCCCTGGTGTGCAAATGGCTAATTTCGTACAGTTAGGGTTAAAGGAGAACATAAGGTTGGCGGAAGCTCGAAGACTGTCTACCGAATGAGGCCGAAGTGGAGCGGTGAAACCATTTGTGGGCAGTTGGAAGGTTGTATCTCCATGGGTTACTCTCCGTACAGTTTTTGATACGAAAGCCACCTCTGTGAGTGTAAACAAGATAAAAACTTCACAGTGAAATCGGACTTTTCCTATCATAAATTCGGATCTCCTGGAGGTTATCTGGTGGTCGTTAATTGTAGTTTTCTTTATATTTAAAGCAGTTAAATAAAGCACTCATTGTTCTGACAGACGTTTGGATATACTTCCAACCAGGATCTACGGGTTCATCATGATGAGGTGAGTACCACATTAGTCCATGTTTGCTTGGGATGGTCACCGGCGAAACCGGTCGTGAGCTGTCGACGAATTTTCAGCAACCTTATGAGTAGTGCATTGCTAAATTTGTCAGTTCCATCCAAAGATGTTGCATCCCAGTGAAACAAGCGCTGTGTAACGGGTAGATTGATGCTTGATGAAATGTCCCTTTCAAGAGGAAGAAATAGCAAAAAATCATCTGTGTATAAAACAAAAAACCGTAGTGACATTCAAAGAGACCTGAAAATGTCGTAGTGTTTACTAAATTGTGTTAATCTTCAGGTTACCAAATGGAGTTACCAGAAGTGTCACCTTCAGTTTGGTTGTTGGCAGTTGGGTTTTCAGCGTTTAACCATATCGTCGAGAGCACTGACGATGTAGCCTCAATTGCAATCCAACTACCAAGGTTGGTAAATAGATTAACAGCCAAGCAGAGCACCCAAGCTGCATATACGCTGCAACATTGCCGAACGACACAGTAATTGTTCTTAATGAGATATACATTTTCAGGTTACAAATAGATCACTCTTATACAATATGCCAAGATGGCCCAAATGGTTAGAGCGCGATCTTACTGACCGGAAGGTTCGTGGTTCGAACCGACCTCTGTCTCTCGACTTCCCCTGTCTAGGCTTGGGCAACCTGGTAGTATCTCAGCTCTCGTGCTTCATTCGGGTAGCATGGCAGTTAGGTACCAAAAGGGTACCACAGCTGAAGGACCCACCTTAACATCTCATTTGTTTTATCTGACATCCATCAGCAGAACCAAATTTTCCAAGGTCTTCATTCATGTGTTGCTACACGGGTACAGCGAATCACACATGTACTCAGCGCCACTTGAGTATTGCTTGCGTGCGGCGAGTGGTGTAATGTCGCCGGCTTGGAATAAAGTAGCACCTTCATGTGTGCTACATAGGAAACGAAACTGGGAGCTGTTTAAAAATATCTGTGCGGTTTACCTGGGCGCTAGACAACAACAAAAACCAACAAAATCTGGACAAGAGTGATGTTATTGAGCATCTCAAAGTCGCATTTTAGGTTTCACATGCTTTGAGAAGTGCACGCAAGGTCACTTAATTGCGATAGTCATGTGACAAACAAAGATGCATTAAGACCACGCGGCCTGTTGAGAATAAGTGGTCATCTTTGTTCTTATTGGACAAATCCGGACACCCAAGACATCAAAATGTGACTCAAGTGTCATTAATAAGTAAATAAATCTTTCAGCTGTAACACCCTTCCGCTGGCTAGCTGCCATGCCACCAGAAGGAAGCACGAGGGTTGGGATACTGCCAGGTTGCCCAAGCCTAGTCAGGGGAAGTCGAGAGGCAGAAGTCGGGTTCAAATCACGGGTGTCATTATTACAACACATATGGCTACGACAATCCAGTCGCTTCAAGGTGGCACAATCTTCTCTTCAGATACTAATAAACATCTAAGTTTTCTTTAACTCAGTCGTAGCCGTTGGTTTACATTTTGTGACGAATATAAGTGTACAAGCTGCTGATGGTCTCTATTAGACGGTTTGGAATGTCGTTAGTCTAGTAAGTGTCTCCAAGTGGTTGTTCCGCATCGCTTGAATGGTTCTGATGCTCCGAAGCACAACGGTCCCTGTGGAAGCAGAAGATGACGTATTAGTAGAATAATCCTTAGGAACCATCTGAAACTGTCCCGTCCATAGGGTCGTCTTGTTTTGGGGGGAAATCACTTTGTGTCGAAATGCTCTTCCTTCCAATGCCCTGAACGTCCTTTTCGCCACTTTCTTGGGACGCTCAAGAAAAAGCGACTGCTCCGAAGGAACAACACACATGAAGTATACTGCTTGGATTTGATGAGTAAAACGGAACAACTACTATTAAATATGTGCTCTATTCACACAAGTGTTAGTCCTACTTATTCAAAAACTTTTTATTATAATATTCTATTGGCATCTAGCACTAGACACTAATTATATTATATTATATTATTGGGTGCAAATATTGGCGCAACTGTGCGTTGCATAGCTTAAACCAACATCATCAGTTATCGGTATTCCCTTGTGAAATACGGGACAGTGAGTAGGCGGGAATTCAGTAGCTACAGGAACCCGAAGTTGTCGTAGCAACAAAACACGTTGAAAGTTGCTCACACTGTGCTAGTCAATGACGGGAAAGAAACGCTACTATATGCACTTGTTGACTCTGACGCAGCAGACGGACTGGAACATAATAGTCTGTAGAAAAACATCATCACCGGAAGGAAAACTAGAGACCATTGGGTCCATCAGAAAAAAAAACAGATCGTCATCGTTAGTACGTTACGGAACTCAGCAATTTGGATTTTCGGTAGTTCATTACGTGCATACGAGGTTACGTCAGTGCGACAGTCACGTGCCCAACAAAGCTGCATTAGGACTATGCGGTCTGCTGAGAATAAGTGGTAATCTCTGGTTTGATTGGCTGAGGCTAAGCTATACGTCAACTAATCCTGACGTAGACTCACGAGCTAACCAATAGACTCCTTCATCCAATTGATCGATCGGGACAGAAGGTTGGTCACAGGTGGTATTAGGAACGCCAGCACGCACTAGCGCATCGCAGCACTATCCCACCGGACGATACACGGTGATGCTGGGATAGGCAATGAAACATCTGAACTCAAACTGTATTGAGCTCAGAGAACAAATCGGTCACCGTAGGTTACCTTATCCTGCAGAAACTGACTCGGCCGGATAATTGAGCCTATCTATAAGACCGAGAATGGTGGAAAGAATACGGCGGCTTTGGTTAAAATTGATGAACAACACCAAGAAACAGCTAATTCCAGTGTTAGCTATATGTGCTGTGTTATAAAAAACCGCGAGACTATCTGAGCCTTCATAGTTGCCTTCGGTTGGACTTTCCCCGTATTTTGTAGTCCCGACTCATGTACAATAAATATGTATGTGATGTAGATGACGAGTAAATAAATAATATGTATGTGATATTCGGTTTAAAATGCTGTGTCCGCTCTTCAGGCACGTCCTTTGCGTGCACACTCGTCACTTGGCCAATCAGTAATCGATAACGGTTAGCCAATCGTATTACAGGTGCGAATCCGCTAGGGATTCAAGCACTGGTCTATTGACACTAAAAATATACTGAAATATGGATTGGTTTGTAGTGTGTTGCCGAAGGCTTCATCGAGCTCCAGATCAGCTCACATAAGTGAGAAACATTGACGTGAGTTTGGTAGTTGTTAAATATGGACATCAAAACCAGGAGACCATGTCTTAGAGACGATAACCAGAGTTGGCAAAACGCGCACCAACTCCCGGAAAATCTTGGACAAGGAAAGGTCAGGGTGATTTCAACGAACTGTCTATTTGTAGTGAAAAAACGGACGAAAACTTGTTCTGATTGTTGTACTGACTGTCCAGCTACGCTCACTAAGCAGTGGGCCATAGTTCGACTGAGTTTCTAACCATTGTAGCTTTGAATGCGATGTGCCCCTTTGTCTTTTTGAACTCAGAAATGTTTGCGGTTTTTCAAGCACTCTAATCGGGTTGAGGTGCCAGGCTGAGTTAACTGACTGCTTCCGGGTATCGTATACGCTCTCGATTATGGTGGTCGTTGGCTTGTTCACTGAGCTGGGCAATTTGATTCCAAACGTTTCATCACCAATCGGGGTGATATCATCGGTGAGTTATTGGGGAGCGTAGTAGTGCGTAGCGCTGGGTTAGTGATTGTGCGTTGAGTAGTGTTGCGCGTGTGTTACATGCTAGCAGGGGATGAACTTTGATCGCGATTAGTTGTTCGGTCTGGCGGTTCCATTGGTTGGTCCGTTGTCCTGTGTCCCCATTCGCCGATGCCCACGTGACCTTTGAGCTTGGCATCCCCTGCTCTCGGTTATATTAGAAGCAATGTCAGCCATATGAAGGACTGAATCGACAAAACTGATGGCCGCCCAACATTCCCGTGAGCACATCTGGAGAAAAGAATCGTTAGCTTTTTGTGGGTGGGGGCAGGTGAACGCACTAACCAGACAAGTGAGTCTCGTCAAAGGCCCGTTACTCTTTGGTAACATGAACCTAAAGGACCGACCAAAATACAACCGTAATTCTTGACAGGTTGAAGAAATTTGCTAACAGCTGATCAGTCGGTTGCACGGAAATTTTTAAATTTTCCACTCAGCAGTCGATGAGTGGTTTAAAAGAAGAATGGATAACTATTGGCTGGAATGTCATCCAGACATACAGTGAATGTGGTTCAAAGCCTGGACATCAGGAAGACTGTTCAAACGAGTGCTATGAATGAGAATTCTATTATCAGGAAGGTCAGCTTTCTGAAAGCAACTACCGAATGCCTGAAATCTACCGAGACTCTCAGCTCTGCTAGATGTTGGCCAGATAGGCGACATCCCCTCAATATGCAGCGCGTCACAGCCTTGTTTCATACCCAGACAGCACGAGTCAGCGTTGATCAAGGTCAGACAACGCCCCCGCAATATGCAGCACGTTACAGCACCATACCAAAGCCAGACCGTCTGCGCCAGCATTGGATCAAGTGCAGACAGTGTGCCTCCAATAATTGGATTGAGACCGTTGGATTCTCGCACTCGCACGCCGTCACGCTCTCGCACTCACTTGTTCGGAATATAGCTGTTGTGTTACCTTCTGTGAGTCTTTTTTTTGCAACTAGGCGCCGGAGCGGGTCAGCAGCAGATACCTCAGTTTGGCGAAACAGTGGATATAACATCTGTACACACTCATAACTAACTTTCGACGGAACCTTCGGTTTAATGATGGCCTATATGTCTAAAAGCGTCGTCTTTCTGTTCAGAAACAGTTTGTGCAGGAATCAAGGCATCACATGTTAATTGACTGAATACAACTCAACTTCTGATGAACTCCTTGACTCTTTACCAGTGTTTTCAGCTTGCTTCAACCCGGTCCTAAATTTCGATCGATTTTAGCAAGCCTGTATGTTATGAGATATGCAAAAGGTTGCTGCTGCCCAAACCGTGTTTTTCCTGACGGAATACGTCTATTGAAAACTTTTCTGATAGATGCCATCTTTCAGCCGTCATGTATTTTTGCCTCATCGGGTTTCCACATTTCGTCGATCTCACTTCACATTCAAGTTTCGGATACTGACGATTTTATCACCGTATTTCTGTCATGTACTCCGTCTTGCGCATCACAAATGCACAATAAAGGGTGCTGAGGTAGGGTCGTGGAGATTCAAGCTCAAACCTTATGCTTGCTGGCGGACGCTGGAAGTTGCACAGCTGCTGACGCACTGGCGGAGGGCGAAATCACTCCGCGGATTCCGCCTTTCTTCCATTCGTAGAGTTTGCAATACGGTCAACTGGTTCATATTTAGTTATGGTCCGGGTTTTGAAGCAGGGAACACCCGTCTCCCTTCGAAAGGCTGCGTAAGTTGCACTTCAGCAGAGGATATACGTCGCGAGTTTTTTACAGCCTTGTGTCGAGTGGAAAGCAAAGCATAATGAACAGTCTCTGCTATGGTATTGAGGCACGAAACTCTGACCAGTAAGCTCATTTGGTTCCATAACTATTGTCTCCCAGAGTGGGAACCTGAAGAAATGTCTCACCAGACGGACACCAGCAAATCCCACAGCCACTTTCGTACGGGAACTAATGTCTTCGCTACATAACACTCAATCCTATAGGTTTGTCAGAACAGTTCAACACCACTCTGTCAGTTAGTGCATGGTCTCCAGATTGTGACAGTTCCTTCCAATCTCGGTGATAAAACTAAACGGGCGAGGACCACATACGACAGATACATGAATTATAGCGGAATAACAACAGCAGAGCCGGAAGTTTCTTGCAAATGTGCAGTACATTTCATTCACTAGTGGCAGCTTTACACTGGGCAATCAAAAACGATTTCACGTAATCTGATATTACTTGAAAGTTTGTTGAATACTCCTCGGTGACACACCACCGGTTTTCCTCTTCTTATAGTTTATCGAGTTTCGATAAACTTTAAATTCCATGTGAACACACTCAGACCGCAAAAAAAATCGGCCGGCTGTAATACCCTTCCGGTGCCTGGCTGCCATGCTACCTGAAGGAAGCACGAGGGCAGATCCAAGCCTAGACAGGGGAAGTCTAGAGGCTGAGGTCGGGTTCGAAGCACGGACCTTCCGGTCAGTACATTCGCGCTCTAACCACTTGAGCCATCTCACCCACTCGATTGAGAATCAAATTTGTGTTAGAGCGAGATTCCACCTGGTTCGCTTATTTATGGAACTCTGTCAGATTATGATACGACACACAAAGTCCACCCCGTGACTCAGCTCGCGCGATCATCAGGATATCTAAGGACATCTTTCCACACTATTTATGGGACTGACAGAAACTCTTCGACGGCCCACAAGCGGTTTCGTCCCTGTTTCCCCAATTTAGATCTTGTCCAGGTTTGATTTCGGGCTATATCTGCTTTCTTTAAATGCTGGGATCAGTTGCACGTGCGTAATCCGAGCACCAGGACATTACCAAAAAACTGATCATCCCGAAAATCGGGCCAGTTTACCTACGTTTTCGCTGGCTCACGGGAATTAGTCAGATGGCGTGGGAAGCACAACTTTAAGGAGTTCTTTTTAGTGGAAGAAGGAAACTGCATTTTGATTCGCAACACTTAATTTCTAAGCTATATTCAGTTTACCACCTGAGAGCCTGTAGGTAGAGTTCTGACGACTGTTGTTACCAAACCACCACACCAATTATTTCGCAGGAGAAAGTAAAACTAAATGTTGGGTGAGCGATTTTTCCTAAGTACCAGTGTGTCGACGCTGCCTAGTTGTAATTTTTCATATGCTGCAAATCAGCTGACCGAACAACAGCCTCACACATTCGGTCCATATCCGTTGACTGAAGAGACAGACACATGCTGCACCAGTCAGCCAATCAGAAAGCGGGACGAGTGCGACAGCAGCGCTGTCCCGTGACATCGTCACCGATCGAAGGGAGAAGCATCACCTTAGCCAATACAACAGAGGCGTTGGGTGGTACGAAGCAGGAGATCCTAGTGAAATATTCCCATTTGAATTCATCCCCCAAACTTATATTTGAATTTACAGCATTTTGCGGCGGAGTTAGATCACAAACCCAGATGTTCAGCTATTCTAATTCATGCAAGTTACGTAGGTTTGTTGGCAAGTTGGTTGGTCCTACTGGTTTCGTCTCCATTCCGAAACAGCGGAAAAATCAGTTGATTTTAAACATTTGCACAGAACATAATCCGAGCCATACATGACAGCAACATCCAGTGAGTACAGTTGAGCGAGACGAAAGATGGGAACCAACATTTCATAAGGAAAGAACCGAATATTTGATGGGAAGACGTTAGTGTTACCCTGCATAACTCATCAGTAGGTTCTTCGAGAATTCAGCTCTTCATAAATGAACGTGTGTTGCACTTTCCCCCATCAAATGGAAAATCATGTTTTTAGTGCTATCTAGTGTCACTACACTTCTCTCAAGCTCACTTCTATCTAATTAGAGTTGCTAATACAACGTACGATTTCCTTCATTACGAAGTTACACCTTAATGAAGGGCCAGTGGTGTTGAGCTGTGTCCTCACACTCGAAGATTAGGGTTAGAATACATTATGCAACCGTCTGATTGCGCGATAGGCTTAAAGAACTTCGACGCTTGCCAGACAAACTATAGTTGACTGTTACTGAGATTAAATTCCCTCCAATCGTTGAGTACATTTAAGCGTATGCAAGGAAGACATAACGGTATTGAAACATCTCAACTCAACGATCGTACTCGTACGTGAACACCTCCCGCTGGAGATGCATCCCCAGTATAAACTCCCCGTGAGACCCAATTTACTTTTACGAACACAGAATATTTGGAATCTATAGGTTTTTGAAAAAAGCTATTGAGTGCCGAGTGCCGAAAATTGGCCACATCGAGAAGCTGTCCACTGACCAGATCTGGCAACATTGTCGTGATCCGCGACGCCTATCTCCGCTCTTACAGTGATGATGTCTAGGGTGGTGGGGACACCTGTAACAGAGAGGTGAGGTTGAAGTTGTCAAACAAACCCACTGAAACTAGTTGAGAGCCCAACCCCAGGTTTCTGGTTCGTCAAATCCGTCACCGTATATCATGTACTTAGCTCTACCTGGCTGGAATTTCTGGAGATTTACACAACTTTCTGGGGCTTCCTACGTTTCCGTCTATTTAATTGTTTGTGGACAAACACTGCTTTTGGATCCTGCGTACAAGTAAGTAGTTTGGTGAACTCTAAAGCTGACCTCTCTTTTCCGACACGATCATTACGGTTAGTCCGCACCACTGCAAAGAAGCACGAGGCCGATGGCCCACTACTATGGACCGTGGCGGTATAAGAACTTCAGACATCTGACATTCGGGGTAAGCGTGTTACCAGTATTTCGTCACCACAAGCTGGACGCACGTGATTTATGACGTCTCAACAGGCTAGCATGTTTGGGCAATGTAACTGATTTCCCAAACGCCTCGAAACACGACCCGGTAAGTGTCCCGTTTTGTTGTGCGTCTAACCATCTGCCAGTAGTTCCCAGTAGGTTAAAGACAAAAGTTTTATACCTGCAGGAAAGCTTTCGATCAATTGTAGCTGGCTGTAAGATTTGTAGAAGTTACGTCCACTGCACTCTTTAGAGCATGCACACCGACCGAGCTTGTTTAAAGTCACCAGTTGGTTAGTGATGTCGCAACTAACTCTCCAAGCAAATTAATCAACATCTTACAAACTGATTTATCCGTATTCGGCCCGCCTGAAAAGCCTATTTCTGGTCTATAGACTCCATATCATCTCTTGTATGTTGCTATTTATTAGACCGGTAACTTCATTCTGTCGAGCCTGAAATAGTTGATTGCGCAATCAATTTTCCCATCGTTGGTTTATTGATCGATTAGTCTGACGTCACAAAACTCACGTTCGACTGAGTGGCAGTAAACAACACGCACTAATTTACAGTGCGCATTGTGCAGTGAACCACACTGGTGACACTGGCCCGACTCTGTTGCTTTCTTCGCAGATAATTGCGAAAAAAGTATTGAATCACTGTTTCTTCACACTTTCGTCTGAGGAAATGAACAAATTTGATCGAAATTCAAAAAGAATCGTTTTGCTCCACACAACTGCCAGTTCGGTCAGTTAGTCCCATTACTAATGAGCTGCCATGCCACCCGAAGGAAGCACGGGGGTTGGGATACTGCCAGGTTGCCCAAGCCTAGACAGGGGAAGTCGAGAGTCAGAGGTCGGATTCGAACCACGAACCTTCCGGTCAGTAAATTCGCGCTCTAACCACTTGGGTCATCTCGCCCACGTTACTAATGAATAACCAAACAGCTGTGACAAGTCACTGGTCTTCATTTGAGACCTTGGCTTTCAGTATGCTCTGTAAAGTTGGCTCACTACAAGGTCAGTCCGGTTCGAGGTTCTGAGTTGTTGATCTCCAAAACACCTACCCACTGATGAGCTACACTCAGTGAATCAGTTTGATTCAAACTGTTCATGTACTAAGTTCATTATAAGTTACAGAAATTTTGAAAGACAAAACACAGCGTAGTAAAATAAGATCCGGCATTTCGATTGTGCGATAACACCACCAACTTGCAGTCTAAATGACTGAGCGAAGATCACTCTCATCGCTATCGTGAGAGAATGCAAATCAGCCGTGGAAAAATCGAGCAGACCTACGTTTTCGATTTCTAGAAGTGTATGGCCAAAACGTTTGGGGAGTAGCTTATAGAGGCCGAAAAAAATAAACAACCACCTGCATTTACAGGTGTCACAACCAATGGTGATGTTCAATTTAGCATTAGTTTCATTGGAAAGCGTAATGCGCAAAAATCACATTGATCGATCAGACCTGGTCTATCCTGTAGTTTGTACCGATGAGCAGTCTTCAGTTGCCGTCACATGAGCACATATCCAGTGGCTTAAATAAGGGGCAAATAATACAGTAAGCAGTAGTGAAGTAAAAAACGTGAAGACATGGGCGATTAGTTGTCGGTGCACCCCACCTCACATCCAATTGGGTGTTGTGAGACCGGACGTCCAGCACCTTCGTCGGTACGAATCGTTTTGACAGCACAGTACCGGGCTTCGCAAACGTATGGCGACTGTTTCGGCTGCAGTCACGCGACGCCGTTGAATAGATACTGGCGGTCTTTTGGGTTCTCGATAGATGACGTGAAGCTGCTCGTTCAGACTGACCACATGACCGGTGTCAATTATTCACCCACTTTAACCAATAGATATTTACTGACCTGACAACGTGATCATGGAAACGTTCATGTTCGTCACTGTGTTCTTGTTCAGATTACAGTGCTCTGGTGACGTGTTCTGCTTCTCCGTCTCTAGGGCGTGCTAGTAGGACCCCCCTAGTCTCTGGCACGGATTGTGGTTCCTACGGTCACGTGGGATACAGAACACTCGGAAAAAGCATGGGATAGTACTCAAGATTCGCCAACTGCAAAACTGACCAACTCTTGTCTACGCTTGGGTAGCCTGATAGTATTTCAACCCTCTAAACCCTTCGGGTGGCACGGCAACTAGGCACCGAAAGGTATTACAGTTGAGCGACCAGTATTTCTATCACCAAAGCAGTCAATACTTCGTGTTCGCATTTGGTAAATGGGTACGGCTAAAGTATGTTGCTCTGAACGCGACTCTGAATCACTGGAATGCGTAGGTTACCTGGTGTACTTAATCAAAATAACCCAAAAGAGAAATTAAGGTCAGCCATTGTTGGTGTGTCACATCTCGTTCGATGTAGGTTGTGTCCATTAGTAGGATAAATTTTTCTGATTGGATTCCAGATCCCAACCTAGTTGGGAGTTCAGGAAAGCACATCTGGCTCGTAGGTCCCCCAATGTTTTCATCCACTGAGTCACCATATCGATTTTTTGACAAATCAAGTTTTCATTTCAAGCACTGACCGTGGTTCAGCCGCGACTGTTGGAGGGCGTTTCAGAAAAAAAATCAGCATTCCCAATAACCACCGTACACCGTTTCAGAAACCCGATGTCCCTTTGACCCAATTCACAGGGTTGGAGGTCCCAGCAGCTAAGATATGTTAACAATGCTGTTGGGTCACTGAAACCTATCAGGTTACCAGGTGACGGCGTACTATAAATCCCGTCCTGGTAAAGGTTCCGAAGTTGTACTCAAGATTAAAGAAGTCTATCTGTCCCTGATGGGAATAAACGACACTACGCTGGAAACAATGCCCTCGTTGAGAAGGAAGTAGGCAAGATTGGTGGATGTTCCTACTGGAAAGGATTGCTATAAAAGTCCATTTACGAATGTACTGCAAAGGTGCCCATGCGAACAACAATATCGAATGCAAGATAACATCTACCTTGACCTGTATCATCTCCTGGCTCAGTGCCGAACCGTCCCCGGACATTGCGTTCCGATAGGACAGAGGGAAGTGGACTCTTCGAATTAGACTTCTGTGAACAGGAATGCAATTTAATGCGATTGCCCGGCGCAGCGCATGGGTTGCGTGTAATCTATCAAATACATTGATGCGGGTGAACTTCAAAGAAAAGGCATAAAGGCCTCAGGAAAGTAGTTATTTCGAATGTTGTTCTCCATCTGAACGCTCCGACCCCGTATATAGGTGGGAATAGGGGTAAACTTGTTTGACAGTAGGTTCAACAAAAGTCATTGTACTTTCTGGCGATCAGTTGAATTTCAATGGCCTGAGAAATGTCACCTCTGCACAACTAAATGGATTCGCTCGCTGCAAGCGGCCAATTTCGTATCATATTCGAACAACTCATTGGTACATCATCTGAAAGACTTCCATGGGAATGATGTTATCATCAGAATCGATTTATTCAATCCACGAAATTGGGACTTTTCAATCCAGAGGTTAACCGAAGTGGCCAGTGATCATGGAGTTCATTGTCTTGATGTGTGCGCTGTATAACGGCTGTTAGCCGAAGCGGATTCCTCTTTCATGTACCCAGAACAACTTACCATTGAAAAACTATCCGTAAATTTGTTTGTACCGGTACGGCGACAGAAGTTCGGTAACAACTTCACCTTTAAATGAGAAGCATATGTTGACAAATGGCAAACTTCGGCTTGATTGCTACTGATTGAGCGGTGTTCCGTACGAAAGGGGCAAGGCAGTCTTGCTGGGTATCCGTAACTTCTAGTGCTTTTAACTCGGTATGTGGCACTCTGGCAGTCAGACAGTTCCTGGTATAGGAGGACAGGTCAACGTGCCTTTCGGGAAGGTGGGGCTTAGTGAATAGCCTGATAGGTGACCAGATTTGAAAGCCGGTCGAACGCCATTTAGGCGCTGTTCCCCATTCTGATCTCTCATCAATACGCACATTAAAAGTTTTCAACTTTTTTCTGAGTGGCTAGAATGTTCATAAGTGTGGGATCGGTATTTTGGTTAGTTTTGTAGTTAAGGTATAGAAAACGCTGAGGACAGTCCCCCAGAAATGAACAACATGAAGCCAGGGACGTCATTAACCGCAATGGGATAAAAGATACCGCCCTAAAAGTATGTATGTTTGTTTCAACTTACTCTTGGCTTTTTCGAACTACTTTTTCAGCCTTTTCCTTTCGACAACAGTGCGTTACTTGCAGTCACTTTGTAGTTTTGAGGTATTTCGAATCCGGACCATTTACAAACACCGATTGTGGCGCACTCGGTGGATCGACTTTACGGGTAGATAACTTTTGTATTTCACCATATGACATCATATTGTCCCAAACGAAACAACAGGCGGGCTTTATGCATCACATTCAGTTGAGGGATATTATGGACGAGAGAACCAGGCGAATTCCAGTCGACTCTCCCCTTAAAAACCGAATTACTCTGCGCCTAAGCGTTCAGCCCCAAATTTCTGTTCAGTGGATTATGGCTAGTCCACGTTCGCTCTTTTTGGATTCGAGGTAGCACAATGGTTAAGGTGCGAAATTACTGACCAGAAGGTCGAATCCAACCCTGGCATCTCCATTACTCCTGTGTAGGACTGACAAAAGTGGTACTACTCAAGCCGTCGTATTTCTTTCGAGTGATATGGCAGCTAGGCATCGCTGAGCGATTACCAGTGTTATTACGCTCATTGATTGGGATGAGGTTGTTCATAGTAAACTCGGGGACTTATGGAACGCGCAGTTTCCGATACACTTCTCACGGTTGGTTAACAAACGGTCTTCCTAGCTCGTCAGAGATCTGGCACTCGGTTACGTTTCCCGTCAAAAACCAAATTGGTGTGTAAATGATTGCGTTTCGCTAATTCGACACAATTTTAGTTCAACTGGAACATATGGTCAACGGAAAGTAGAGGACTGCTCCAACCTGATGAGCCCAGAGAACGGCGAAGCTGATGATAGAATGTCACACCTTTCAGCAATTTTATGAGTAGTTTCCCCACCAAAGGCTATCAGTGATGCATACCATTTAAGTGCACTTGACTTAGACCAGTAGCATACGCACAATGCTGAAGGTTTTGGGCGTCAGCACAAGTTAGTTGGGGATCTTTCCAAGAGAAGCGTCTTTGATTCACGTGCTGCATAAAGCTTCCAGGATGGACACCGAAAAGCTTTATTCTGTCCGTCCAATACAACTATTTTGTCGACCGAAAAAAGTACGTTCAGGTTTGTTGAAAGCCATTGGAGGCGTCCATGAGGGCTGTTTGCTCCCCGTCGTTACTCATTTTCCGCACAGACTTCTTGAAAATTGACGGACAGTGCACATTAATACAATAGGCGCGACTCTGTTCTTGGAGGTGTGTTCTACGTTATTAGATGCCCACCTGTTTAAACCTGATATTCAAGCCATCAACCGCTGGACGCAACGTATCGCTCTCAACCTAACCAGATGTGCCGAGATTGTTGAAAGCGATGTGGAGCTGTTCCACCTATTTCGACCCCAACCACTATCAGCGAAAGGTTCGAGGAGAGACGCGGAATTACTGATCAGCACGTCCGTGGTTTGAACCCAACTCTAGGATCTCAACTGGCCCAGTCTAGGCCTGGACAACCTGGCAGTATCGCAGCAGTCGTGCTTCCTCCGAATGGCTTTACAGCTGGGCACGGAAAGGGTGCTGCAACTGAACGATTAGCTTACTTACTTTAACATCAACCCTCGTCCATTACCTCATGGTGTTATGATTTGTGATTTGATACCGCACTCATTTGACAAGCTCTTCCTTAAACTTCGAAGACTAATCTTTTTCACACGACGACCCTCCTTGAATATAGCCAGCTGGTTATCCGAAGTGTCATACTTGCCACCGCTTCGGCGGTTATTTTGTATTGTTCATCTTCCGTTTTTCGTGAAAAAGGACTATTCTTTCATTAGACGGTGTATTGAGCATCCATCAGCTTCCGGTGGAGTTCTCCTTAGCTTCCTAGTAAATAGCTTAATTGAAAGATAAGACAAATTGATGGTTAAGGACACGACCCAGTTATGCGTCTAAGCTGTTGACTTCAATGCACATATCTCCTGGCGACCTTCCAATGGAAAACTCCACGATAGCTCGGTTCGACGCATCAAGTCTATCGGTTATGGCATCCCATCCGTAAACATTTATCCTATCTTCCCGAATCATCGGCGAATAAAACCGAAGGAGTTAGAATAGCTGTAAGACAAGTTTGCGATTTTTACAGCTGAAGATGGTGACTGATTGTGGAACATACAAGTGATTGTAAAGCGCCCCACCTGTTTTTCCCATGGGTTGCTTAACGATCTTCCAATTTTAGTGCGATTACTGCCCATGTACACATCCCTGAGGCTAGGGCGAAAGGTGTTGATCTAAAAATTGATACTTAAATAGAAAGCCAAGTTGATGAAAACTCGGAGACTACGTCCACTGGAGGTCCAGGAAAGGCGAAACTGGCAGCAGGCTGTCAAATACTTCTGACGAAGATTATATGATTAGTGTCGGATCATGAACTTGACGCCCCTTCAAAGGGACTGGCTTAGTTATATTGTTTTCTTCACAATAGGGCTTTCAAATAAATTATGGTTGTACATCAACAAAGAATCGGTGTTGAACACTGATGCCATGCTGTCGATGATGATGAGCGCAGAAAATCAACGCTGCCAAAGCCTCCAAAAATCCTTACAGGACATGCCCTGCCCGGATTTCGCAGCATGTAGAAGCAAGCGATTTCGTTAACTCAATTTCGGACTTTGTGCAATAGAGTGCTTTTTAGGGGAGCTAATGTCACTTGCACAACGGGCTCAAAAAATCCGTACACTTATACGAATACATCTTTCATTTCATGTTCAAAGTGTACAATGTATGTCCGCCTCTTCTGCGAGTATCCCATTAGAACTCGTCAGCCATTTAAAAAAAGCACAGATCCGCCAAAACCGTGGTCCTGTGCCGAACGTCTGGCTGAATCCCATGCTGCCCAGATATCATTAATTTCCTCAAGGAATTTGAATATGGAAAACGTGATACTTCGGAAATCGCACAACTGTCCCAAAAAGTGGTAAACAGGCGTCGATGTTTTCAAGTGTCTACAAACGAAGACAAGTTAGTTAGGACCCAAAAGCTCGTTCACCTCGCGTGCAACGTGCTAGAATTCTTCCGACGATCGATACGTTTTTCGGTTGCATTCGTCAAGTTCACATCAGACTCTTGTGCTGATCTATAAATGCAACATGACGGTTTTGAAGAGACCCATCCACATCACTGTGACAAGTTGTGCACCTCCATAACCCAACGAATCATTCTGAAGAGTGTGGTGCGACAAAAAACCTTTCACACAACTTTGGTCAACGGTCCGACAAATACATTCTCCCGGTCCTCCAGGGCACTGGAGTGTGGCAACTCGCTGCTTAAAAATTCAGGCTGCTCTGACGGTCTTAAACCAACCACTGCCGCCTTGTGGTTAGGTTGTTGAACCGAAGGCTCCGGTCGGGGACTTTAATCGTACCCTAGTATATATCTGAGTGCACAGGTAGCTTCCAAACCTGCGTACAACTATAATTTTTACAACTGAAATTGTCGTCATACCGCATCGGCAGAGGCCATCAGCCAGGTCACCTAATTTGCTGCATATAACAAGATTCGTAAGCGAAAATCGATCACTGTTGACACCACCTACAGCTCTCACATATTTCTCTTCCTTCGTTACTACGTTATCAGTGGTATCCCTGTTTACTCATTCTTTAGGACTGACAAATCTGTTCGGCTCCCGTTGCTGTTGACTGAAACAACTACGGTAAACTCGGCCGCCACAACCATAAACACTTCGAAATCATTCTTCAAAACTTGACACTCAGTTGGTGATCTTTTGTCTCTACTTTGAAACAAGCCGAGAAACGGGTTGCTATTGCTTGTACATTGGATTCACTTCTGCTTCTCTGAAGCGAGGATTGAGGACCAAGATATGGCTGTCGGGCTGACCTACCCATCAGTGTCACTCGTTTCCGGTTCCGCACCTCTGGTGGTCGAAATGCTACTGGGGTTGGTATCAGTCTAAGCCAACGAGCTAAAGTACCTCTGATCGAACGGTTACTTACTCATAGTAATCCTTTGTAGTCTGTTTGGCAGGGCTGTGAGAGCACCAACTAAGGAGGTAGATAATCGCTGCATGTCCATTGTATCTGCTTACACCCCAACAGCCTGTAGCCCTAATACACTCAAAGACCACTTCGACGACGTTCTGACAGCCTTCGTCAGGCGCATTGAGAGCTCAGATTTGGTTGTGATTGTCGATGTTATGAATGAGCAAAAAACTTAGCATTGCTAAGGACCAACAGGGTGATAGTCTTGGACCGGGATCAATAAGCACGGACAACGGCGAAAGACTGCTGCAGTTATGTGCTAATCTGTCCGTGTAGTACTAAGTTCCGGAACAACCAAAGCCACCTGGCCATATGGTCCCTGAACTTGAGAGTCAATCTACAACACAGATAGACATCACCATTGGCGTGGGTCAGTTAGTTACTTGTTCTGGAACACCGATGCGGAGTCAGGCGCATGTACATTACTGACCGTCGTTATGCTTTTTAGGAGCGAACGCACACCTCGCCTGATCTGTGAGCTCTGATGTGAAGTATACCTACCAAAATTATCTGCTGAGGTCCCTTTTGGAAAACAGGCATTCTGATGTCGACCCTTATTGGAATGCACTAACCATAACCCTGCAGGGTGTTCCGTTTACGGAACAGCGCAGCCAACTAGAAATAAGCAATCAACCTCGATTTGCTTAAGGCTAGGACACGTGTCGTCTGGTCCAGAGTACAATACACCTTGGTGAGTTGTCAGATAAAAAAGAGCGTGTTGATCGAAAAGCTTAGAAGGTCCAGAAGGCTGAAAGAAGGGAAACGAGAAACTCCGGGGATGTGCGTAAACTGTTCCAACTACTGCATGCAGCTAGCCCGAGACATTCGGTGAGCGAAACAACCACTGATACTGACGGATAGTCTATCACCAAAAAAGGAAAGCGCACGAGTCGCGGGTTTGACCACTTTCAGCGACACTTCAACCGACCGCCTGCGGTTACTAAGCCGGGTTACCTACCCGCAACGCAGTCGTGGACAGGAAACGAATGCCTTTTGTCCGTAAAGCATCATCGGGTTAGTGGTAATGATGAACTCCCACTCACTTGGTTTAAAGATGGAAGTTCTCCTACGTATTCGGTTCTATCTGGGTGAAATAGGTCTTCCCAATTGACTGATGATAGCCGACATTAATGTCAACTTTTAAAAGTGTTCGTCCATAATGAATGTGGTGAGCCCGGAGGAATTAGCCTGACCTTATGTAAGTAAACTCTGTGTCGCTCAAGACATGGCTCAAGAACAGCAAACAGGGTTCGGGTCCAGAAGCGATCGTGTGGGCTACATGTTCACACTGGCACGTGTACAAGCTCCCTACAATCTTGGTTTCCTCGACGTATTTTCGGTTGTCTCAAACGCCTTGCAATAGAATGACCCAGAATCTCGAAAATATCACAGACACGTTGTATTTACATACTTGTGGGAGCATGAGCTCTCCACAGGCTTTTTACAAACAAGGGTGCCTAACCTATTGTTGGTTAGCTTCGCCATCGACGTAATGGGGGAGAGCCATGAATAATCTAAAAGCTGCCAGATTGCATGTACCCGAGAGGAAACCTCGCGTGCACCGGACTACAATTCCGGCTGTTGTACGGCAGCGAAACTTGGCCACCTCGGACGTAGGGTCTGAGGAATTTCCAGGTCTTTGACCGATGTCTCAGAACTAAACCTGCTGGAGTCTGGGAACTGGCAATGGCACGATAAGGAAAAGGGTCTTTAGTGAGACAGAGAGCACTTCACTTAAGAAATGCATCCAATACTACAAGGTGGCTGCGGTATACCGAATTACGGTCCATCGAGAAGAGCGTTGTTTCCCATACCTAATTCGTAGTGCCAGAAACCTATGGGTGAATAAAGTACAGCACAGCAGAAGGGGGTCGAAAAATTTGGGTACTGGATGGAGTTCATGTAGCCCCACAGTGCTTGGGAGACAATGAAATAAATGGCAGCTAACCGATATCAGCTGCGTTCATATCGTCGGCCTTTACCCCCGACTGGCTGTCTGAGCGTTGCAGGTGTAGACAACTCGGATGTTTACGTTACGCCAGCCTTAGATTCTCTTCCATTTCTCATCTTTCTTCTTCCCATTGTAGGGCTTTATTCAACTGAATTGACAAGGTTACACGGCGATGGGCACCCGGGCTCTCGTTCGGTGCTGCTGACAATGAAATGATGGCGAGTTACACGTGATTCACCTCGATGGAGTTTTCCGAACTTATACCCTTTGAGTTCTGTTACAGGAGGATTTTTTTAATGTGCTAGTAACGATCCACCCCTACCGTATGGAAGACTTGAGGCAGGATTTCTGTCAACATCGGTATCAGTGACCCCAGAATTTAGGTGTGTGTGTGTTTTCTGTACCAGGCGAAGTGTTGGGTTGCGCACCACTTACGTAGATTGTGTTGATTCCCAGTAATATACATAGTAATAAATACAACATACGGTAATATATCACGAGACAACTACGCAGTCGGAAACATAAACGAATCATTGACCATTTCAAATCGACAGAGCGGAATGCTGCGTTTGATTAGGCGCACTTTGTTGTAAGGCCTACAAACGAGCTTGTACATCCTACAGAGTCGACCGTAAGTCTATGTAGGTATCCAGGTAGACTGAGCCATCCGACATATCAAACCACAGGCACGAGCGACGTGTATGCTTTCTGGACATAAATATCGAATACATGGACCGAAACGAGGTATAAATGAAATAAATGCCGATCTGATCATGATACAAGTTCATTCTATAATCGTAAGGACATATCATCAATGATCTATGAGAGCTATAATATCAAACTAGACGTTTATCGATCGAAGCCGAGGACACCAGCACCTAGTACATAGAGCGAGGATTGAACATCTGTGAATTATATGCGTCGCTTCAAAGGCTGCATCTGCATAACCAATGAGTGCGAATCTTAATAGGAGGATGAAGCTAAACCCAGACTTTCTTGCACAGCAGCTTGCCCTTACTTGACATCGTTTGAACAACAAAGCCATTACCATATGAACATACGGTGGGCGTTTATATGCCTAGATCAAGGCAAATACGCGTCAGCTAACTTGAGACTAGAATTTCTAAATCCCTGTCCTGGCAGTTTTTTTACTTTCAACGTCGTGAAAATCATCAGAAGGTAGAAGACGTTTAGGAAAACTTTCCAAAAAATAGTAAAGAACACCTGACTGAAGATTAGGAAAACGAGAATGGACACAACACCGCCCCTGGTTGCATGGCATTTCCAACCATTGAAATAGTGGGGCCTTAGACGAACCATGAGAAACCAAGCTCTAGGTTATGCTGACAGCCTTGTGGTATCTTTCATCAGAACCAGCCCCAGCTAACAGAGCACGGGGAGAGAATCGACCATCTGGTATACCAAGCACACAGGCGAGTCAGCATAGTTGATGTATCAACTGAACAAGCAGCTGATCTGTTACTAAAGTCCGTTCGTCAAACTTCAACACTTTAATCGCATGTTCCTGTGATGCAATGATCAAAATCAAGCACTATTTACTCCAGCGAGGCTTCACAGGCGTAAAGCGCGGTATGGCCAGCCTTTCACAGACAAGCCAGCATCTCGATCACCTGAGATGCTCAACTTGTAGCAAATCATAACGGGCTCTAGCGATCCCAACCTCCACTTCATCAGCGATGCTGTGATTCGATGTGAGGTAAAATCTTAAATGAGTAAATATGTCAAATGTTTCGGTTCTGATCCCATGACGGGATACGGTGCGCTCGTCCAGACCCCTCTGCGTCACTATTGTTCCCCTCTAAGTTTAGGTAAGCTGACAGCACCTCAATCCTTGTGCTCCCTTCGGATTGTGTGACAGACATGCGCCGAAAGGTGATCAATAGTTCAGCTGTAGCACTCTCTCGGCGCCTAGCTGCTATGCCACCAGATGGAAGCACCACGGCTGGGATACTGCCAGCTTGCTCAAGCCTAGACAGAGGAAGTCGAGAGGTCGGTGATACAGTTGAACGACCACGAGAATCCTCAGAAGTGTGTATGCCGCGAAACGCCCGAGCACTTTGTACAGAACACTGCTACGGAATTAATATCATATATTGAAAGGCGAGGCACTCAAATTAAGCGCAATCATGAGCTCTTGAACCACAGAACAGTACGAACTGTTAAAACTGGCTTTCGGATACAGGTATGCCGTTCGTGGAGATGCATGATGGCAGACTCAACCAGGAGGAGCGTTGTATGATGTAGTCCTCTGACACCGCATAGATAGCAACGCCACTGTTAACAATGACTCATCACTGCAGTACGGGGATGGGTAACCACTCGGAGGTGCCCACAAAACGAAACGCATATCAACTAGCAAAAAGCGACTGACAGAAAAAAGCCGCTGGTGTCAGCTAGTCTTCAACTCCAGCAATATCTATGACACAAGAACTACGGGGTTCTACAACCCCGTAGTAGACTGGAGCAGCTCCAGTCTGGTTGACAGATACCGCATATATCCGATGAAGTGAAAAACATCTCGTTGACTGGATTAGGTGCCCCCGTTAGGAAGCAGAATTGCAGATAAACCAGGCCATGCGAACTAAAGTTGGCATCCACTTAGGAAAACATGAGCAAGTTGTGATCCGAAAAATAGGAACAGAGGCGAACACTGAGTGAATCGGTTCAGCCATCAGTTAGTGTTGAATGAATGTCTGAAGAAGCCGATATTGTAACTCTCGGTCTCACGTTTTAGACAATCACATCATTTCATAGTGGGAGACTTCAACACCCCATTCGTCACTGTTTCTGTTCAAGTGTACTTTACAACCACGATAAACAACCAACTCACTACCGGGATCCCAATGTCCCGTGACTTCTCCACCGTACGTGATAACTAGGACCTCACGATCAAGCCGTGACAACTGGAACCTATTGAGTTGCAGCGAACAAAGGCTTTTCACGTAACTTATTTAAGAAGCCAACCCCCCCCCTCATGACACTTTACCTGCCTTGCAGTACTTAGTGCTAACCAAAAAGAGGAATTTCGCAGTGGTGCGGAAAATATCGACTGAACAATCAACCAGTCGGCCTCCATCCACATCAAGCTACAAAACCGTGACGGAAGCAGGGCTAATGGATCGCTAGAATGGAAGGCTGACGCTAGACCGAGAGCAGTCCTCAAGACCTTACAGATAATCGAAGAATTTCTGCGTTCCGATGACAAAAAAGGGTGACTGGCCACCAGGCTCCGATAGTGGCCAAAACCGAGACAAACCAAAAGCAAATGTTCAACCACCTCGGGTGAAACATTCCTCCAATCAATACCTGAAGTGTTCACAACACGTACACTGAAGGCGGAGCTCTACCGGTGCAGTGCGGCTCCATTCTTAAAGTACAGTACAATACAGTGTTGCGCTGTTTAGTCTCTAATACATTCATTCTGAGGGGCCTATATGATGTAAGCCAACCGGTGCGGTTGAATATAGGCAAAACCCTTCCAGAAAACGCCACCAGCACCAGTCATAGAACCCGCAAGACTAAGTGAAACCGTTATCTATTAGCATCCCTGTCTAGGCTTGGGCAACCTGGCAGTATCCCAGCCCTCGTGCTCCCTTCGGGTGGCATGGCAGCTAGGCACGGGAAGGGTGCTACAGCTGAACGCTTTCTTTCTTTTTTATCTACTAGCGTAATCCACCTGAAATATTTTGATGAACCGCTTGGAATCAGTTAAAAATTCAGATTCCACAAAGCGCAAGCTAATCACCCTACTTCGTATTCCTTAAGGCCTCGGTGTAAATGGTAGGCGATAACTTAGGAGCATACTTTGAACGCCACAGTCTGCTACCAGTTGTGCAGTACGAATGTCGGTAACAAAGGTTCTGTTCAACGCATCTGATAAAAAGGGAGACGCGAGTTTAAGGCCCTGATGAAGGTCTCAAGATCGTGTAATCCACCCTGACTTCTCCCATGCCCTTAAGCATGTAGGGTACCGAACACCTCTGCGAAAGTCCTCCGCAATAAAGCCGGCAGTTTCCTCGTACAACAGCCAAAGCGATATTGTTCATGGGAATACCTTGTGGGTCTTCAAACAAACAGAGTAACACAAGAACTGCTACTAGGACCTCTCACCTTCATCGATGTCTTGACTGACCCCCTATCATCCTACATAGATCGTACCGAAGATCCGTGCACCCTTCCACTCCGACAAACTATGAGAAGACAGACAGTAATCAACTGATGGATGGCAAACCATCGACCACATAACCGTGAAATAGACTATATATACTATTCCGATCTTAAACTTCCTACCTGCACACACTTCAACTCGTTTGTAGTTAGAAAGGATAGAGACCCAAAGAACTCATGCAACACCATCAGCCACCAAATGCAGTTGACAATACCAAGGGGATCCCGGCCTCTTTCAACACGCTTTCTGGCCACAGGGCTTCTCATTCGAATTGCTACCAGACCACGAGTTGAGTAGACATTGAGTATAGCATTTGGGGTTGAAGCGGACCAGAGGTTGCAAGGACCGGGCCACCAATTCGGTCCCAAAGGGAGGCAAGAAGCTAACAAAACGGCATGGATTCTCTTGAGTTGCGCTCTGCAACCTACGGGTTTCAGGATCCCATATTCAACCAAAAACCCCGGCACAATAGCCTGATCAATCACGCAAGCCTCAGAGATCTGCCGCGGAGTCTACTTCAGACTATCCTGTGATAACAGGAAATGACAAAAGGGCCTGAAGCCGCCACACGAGTGTAATGTGAAAGGCCCCATTCAACGTAAAATGAGAATCATCGCCAAGAGCTACCACAACTGCATATTGCAAATCCATTGCACTCAGTGTGCACCAAGTAACCAAATGACTAGATATGGCACAAAACATACCACTGGAATGTCTGTCAATGAACCCGAATTCTGTACAGCTCAACACACATGTCTAGGAAAACACATGAATCCAGTGAGCTGTTGCGTCTTAACCTCAGGGCTAGTTGCTGCCCATAAACAAGAGAGCAAAGCTGGAACATCCAGTGTGCATTGCGCAAGCGAGCAGATAACTCAACTCGGTAGCGACAGAACCAGACGAACAGTTACAGACCGAAAATGGGTTTCCCGGAAATCGGAAAATGCTGGGAAGCACTTTCTAACAACAGTAGAAAAATCGACACTGGTTGACTGAGAATGAACATGAAGACTTGACGAGCACCGCCGCCCGTCATAGATAAGCTGGCTATTTCTAACACCCCAGGAGTGCGGATTCAATCTTCACCTTCTTCAACCGTTAGTACGAAAAGAGACAGATAGCGGCACAAACCAAATGCTCTTGTCACACCTTATCCAGCACACAGTAACGAATCGTTCAGCTGTAGCTGCCAAACCATCCGAAAGCGCGAGGGCTGAGATACTGTCAGTTGCTCAAGCCCAGACAGTGGAGGTCGAGATGCAGAGGTCGGGTTGCAACCCCGGACCGTTCGGTCAGTAGATTCGCGCCCTAACCACTGAGACATCTCGTCCCCTAGCATAAAGCCTGGTGGCATGCGTGTCCAACGATGGATGAGAAAACCATCGGTAAAGGCGGACAGGACCTACTGTTAGCATCATGTTAGCAGCATTCAGAAGTTGCCCCTCCTCGCGATCATTGTACGTATTACCTGAGAAAATTAACGGCACAAGGTACTGCGTATGTGTATACTTCGGGATATTTGCACAGCAACATATTCTTCTTTAGCTGGCGACATCAAACAAAGGACCTACTCCTAAGCATCAGCTCTCAAGTTACATACACCAGTATTAACGCGGAAACTTACTAGAAGCGTTACAATGAAGATGGAGCGTCAATACAAGGTCTCCTGGCACCCCACAACGGGCTCAAAGTAGGGCCACAGTAAACCAACCAAATGAAATCAGCGTGAATTATTTTACCTAGAATCAGAACGCCGAACGTGTGCAGGGATGCTGTCGGAAGCACAGGATAGTACATGCCACACTTGTCTCGAACACTTAGATCTAGACACAGTTCACGCACGAGGTGATCGTTGACCACGACCGAACAGGCACTTTACTTGCAGACAGCACACTTATTTACACTCATATTCCCACGAACACTGAGGCGATCAACATTAGGACAAATGAAAGTCGAGTGGCGTAGTGATAGCAGAATGAAACAAAAACGGTAAACACCTGGTGATCGAAGAGATGAACATAGTCCACTAAATAGAAGTACAATGGACATCCTGCGGAAACCAAATCGAAGCGATCCCCACTGGATTATGTTCACAAGTGTGGTAATCTGTAGGTCGCAGTAGGCCCAAAAGCAAGACACAGATCAGCCACACAAGACAATAATCGGCCTAGAATGAACAGACACTGGACAATTTGTTAGGCTTCACTAAAAGGCGAAAAAGCCCAAAAACGAAGTCAGCAGCCATATGGACTGAGTTTGAGAAGCTCATTCGCACGTGATTACAACAAACTGACCAATAATGAAAGTGACGCACAAGGCTTCGAGAGTGCAAACGGAGTGGAAATGCAGTTTCCGCGAAAGGGAAAGTAACGGGTGGGTCACATGGCGTATTTCTGCGTCCACTCTCGTGCAATTTCCTCATACCTTTTCCGATCACTCTTATACTGACGTGCGATATCTGGACAGAGGGGATCATCCGGGTTAGGATCCGTGAGCAGCGAACAGATGGAGAGCAAAACTGCAAGAACATGTGGAAAGTTAGAGTTGACACGCACCTTTCGATATAGTTAGGGCCGGGGACCATTGGCTACGAAGTATATCTAAGCATATGCTTCCGTTCCCGTTAATGTTGGGGTGATAAATCTTCGTGTTGAAGCTCACCTGCAACGGTAATCTCAATTTCTCTTACATTACCTTCGGGGGCTTGAACGGATAATCTGTAGGGAACACAATCTTCAGAAAAAAAACGCCGCCCTCATAAGCACTATCGGACTAAAAGAATTGAAAAATCTTTAAGCATCTTACTGGCCCCATGATTGTTGCTTGCCATGTAAAGACTAGATGGATGTGATGTAAAACTGTAAAGTATACCTACGATCATCATCAACTGGCCCTGCGGAACATTGAGAAGGAGGATCGCGACCAAGGTCCTGAAGTTCCTACAGTTCATTTGATTTTATATTTCATGAATCTGAATGGTTCACGCACCTTATTGATACGCTTCAAAGCCATCCTTCCAGCCTAGAGGGCAGCTTCCGGACAGACCTAGAACACCCGGGCTGTGACTGATACTGATGCAAACAAAGACTGGGTTCAAGTTCAGGATTCTTCAGAAGATGAGGACAGAAAATTTCATTGGTATTTTGCGAGAAATGGAGGTCTGAAAAATTCTGAAGGGATCTTCAACAACTCTGAAAAGATGTATTATTCTGAACCAGCGGTTAGTTTGAAGCACTTGCTTTGGGCTCCACCTTCGAGCCGAGCCTCAGATGCACACCCCAAATTTCTCTGAAAACATATTTTGAACGAAGGAATAGTTAACATAAAGTTTCAGCATTTGTTGGTATTTATTCAAGCCAAACAAAACCCCTAATGCGGCAGCAAGTTGTTGGTAGTTGCTTAACGTACTAGAGGTCCACTATGGGCGCTGAATTCATATTTTAATGACCGTCGGCGGCTTCGCAAAATTCAACCGTGAATACGGTTGGACATTTCTCGGAAGGGCTGTTTTCATCGAGTGTTTCTCTCTATATCGAATTTGGAGATAATTTCAGGGCTGCATGAACAATAATTATACCGTCTTTCTCCGCTTGACAGTGCTGTAGGTAGTTTTGGCGGCTTAATGGGCAAAGCAAGCTAACAGTACAATAGAATGGCCAGTGTTACGAAGTTCTTGCACAGATTCGAAGATTAGGATGGTTATGTGGGTGTATGCAAGGCTCAGTCGGAGAATATTAGGGATACGAGCAAGCCATCAGACTGGGTATGGTAGTCGCGCTACTCTCATCGCGAAGTCATGATTGGGTTCATGGGCAGCCCCGTAAGTGAGTGTTTTGTGTGGGTCGGTCGGTGTGGTCACCATAGTTAGAACTGAACAGAGCAAGGCGTCAAATTAAGACGATCAAGAATAACTTTTTGGCCCACCAAAGACGCTCGGTAGTTGGTTGCTGCCACTCAGAATGGGCAACAAATGCAGCGTGTCTACATTGGGGGCACGAAGTATAATAAAGCGTCAAAATGTCCCCTAGATGGCTCTGTGGTATGAAGTAGACTTCAGTTTCAAGGAGCAGGCATCCCAAAGGGGCCACAATTTCAGCCTGCTGCAGTGAGGCCACACCTCCCGAATACGAACACAGTAACCGATATTCGGGTGGAGATTGTGGGAGTGCAGTTGATGTGAACGGGTGTGGGTATATGTGGTAATGAGGACGTGCATTGGCTAAACTGTGCACGATTAAGGTAGTACAGAATGCTTATGGCCAAGAGATCTGAGAACAACTGGGATATCTGGAGGTGTAGCGTGTTTGCGCGATGAGGGACCTCAGAATTGCGTAGTCATAAAAGAAAAACGGTGAGGGCTTATCAAAACTAGCTGCCTCTGAAGTTTCATACCGCATGTATTTAGTGAGTCTCCGTTGGTGTTTTTTCCCTCCTTATAATGAGTTTTTTATTCACATAGGTGATGCCCGGAATATATGCTACATCAGCAGCAACATTTTCAGCTGTAATAACCGCGTACTCGCCGTACAGTGGTTGTAGCTGCCGCAGTTTCGTTCACCGATGATTTGTGACGGGGGCAGGAAGCTGTGCATTGAAGGCAGGAGCTGATAAACTTGGTGCATAAACCCAGCACTGTCAGTAGACTGACAAGTAGGAGGGTCGAAAAAGGAGTTATGCATTAAAAGCAATAGCTTGGATGCACGAGCGCCATTGAAGGCGCAACTGGGATATGTCTGACAATGTCTCTAGCCATTGATGTGGCCCGTCTCGGGGTCCCCATCCAGAAAGACGGCAGTGACCAGCGGAGCTGAGTTTGCTGGTAATGGCTTTCATACTTCGCTGCCAAGTCCGTGTTTGACTGCCCCTGGCTATCTCTCAACCTCCACATGGTTGGGCGAAAAGAGGAAGTCGGTCGACTGGCATACGCGGCACGTGGCCAAGCCAGCGCAACCTGTGCAGTGTGATAAGTTCATCTATCGAGGGTGAGTTATTTCTCCCGAATACCATTCGACGTACTTCAGAATTGCTGATCCGGTGTTCCCACCAGATTCGGGCAATGCTCCGAAGACATCGATGGTCAAACACTGAAAGTCTTTTGACGTCCTCGGCGCGCAGCGGCCAGGTTTCTGATCCATATAGTAATATGGAGCGCACCGCAGCATTGTAAACTCGACCCTTGACAGAGAAACTGATGTCACGCCTACGCCACAGGTGACGTAGGTTCGCAAAAGCTGCTCTGGCCTTCCCAATCCGGATGGAAATATCATCTTTCGCGAGACCACCGGGACTGATACAGCTGCCCAGGTAGACAAATTTGTCTACTACCTCAATCGGTTCATCCGCAAGCATGAGGCTAGGGTTCGAGCCCACCCAGTCTTGCAGTAGCACTTTACACTTTGCAGGTGTGAAGCGCATGCCGACCCTGGAGGCATAATTATTTAGATTATTTAATATTGTGTGCATTACCACGGGGTCAGATCCCAGAAGAACTATGTCGTCTGCGTATTCGATGTCTTTGAGCGGAGGCCCAGGGAGCACTTCGACCCCACAGGCATTAGAGGCTGGTAGTGAGTCTACCATGATCGTATCAACGACGAAGTTGATGAGGAAAGGTGAAAGAAAACAGCCCTGTCGGACACCACTTGATGTGGTGAACTCAGGAGAGAGCTTACCGTAGACCTTTACGTGGCCGCGGGAGTTGGCGTACAGCACCCTATTGAGGGTCGAGAATTCGTGGGTGACGCATTTGCTCCACAGACACTGTCATAATGCTTGGCGGTCGACAAAATCAGAGGCAGCTTTCAGATCGAGAAAAACGATCATGTTGGTTGCTGGAAGCAGTGTCGCTGTTCAAGAACCTGTTGGAGGGTGAGGATATGATCGACGGAACCTCTTGCAGGACGGAAGCCAGCTTGGTTTTCACGGATCTGCCTCTCTCTATGTTCAATCAACCTTCGAAAGATAAAGCCACAGAGTACCTTTGATGCGACAGCTAACAGGCCGATACCACGGTGGTTTTCACAAAGCGTTCGCGTATCTCTTTTGAAGATCTAGATAACCGTCCACATGCCTCATTCTGCAGACGCTTTCTCTTCGTCCCATATAGCACCAATAAGCTTTGCCAGGTGGGTCACCAGGGATTTTCCGATTTCTTTGAAGAGGGCTGGATGCAGACCGTTCGGTCCTGGTGCTTTCTCAAGTATCAGTACGGATATTTCGTACCTTATTTCTTCTGAAGGGCGACCAAGGTCTACATTCCATTCGCCCGTATGCATCATCTCCACAGGCTGTGTTGCAGGAGGCCAGATGAACTGCTCTTCGAAGTGTTCGGGCCATCTCTCCAGTGGACGTCTTTGTGAATGAAGTATTGAGCCATCTTTTTTACTTATCGTTTCATTGACCGTTGCTTTTCTTGGACCAGTCGATCGTATCCGGTGGCATGGCAGTGGGCATGGCTGTCTCCCACAGCAAAAGCCTCCTCCATCTCCCGAGCTTTCGATGTCCACCAGAGCTCTCGGTCTTTCCTTACACTCTTCACTATTTGGCGTTTGAGGAATTTGCGTGCGCCGTCGTACTCGTTGCCTGCTGGTATGGCTTTCCTGGCATCAATCATGGATAACGACCTCGACGGCATCCAGTGGACCTGTGGTCGAATTGGAGAAGTCGGGCAGGCAGCACTGAACGCCGCTAGCATAGCTCCTTTCACATTGTGCCACGCTTCATCCACATGCTCACTGCCGCCACAGTATTGTTTTACTGTGGAAAGTTGTTTGGCTAGCTCAGATTGATACTGTTGAGCTACGGTAATTCTTCGAAGACAGTGGATTGGCACGTTTCTTGCCGACTTGCAATGGTCTGAAGGGAAACGAACTGTCAAGCTTGCGCGCACCACGGCGTGATCGGAGTCAAGTGGTGTGCCCCAGAAAGAACAGCAGTCTTGAATTGTGGCTTTCCATCGGTGGCTGATGGCCACGTGGTCCAACTGGGTCCACGGTTGTTTTGTATTTAGAGGCCGCCGGGTCTCACGGTGCGAACGTTTGTGTAGAAAGGTCGTACTCGCCAGAAACAGCTCGTGATCAGCACACAACTAAAGTAGTCGATCTCCTTTGTCTGTACGGCGAGCATCGACTCCGAATCGATTACCCACATGTGAATCCAAGGATCTCAGACGACCTACTTGAGCATTCAAGTCACCTGTGAGGATCAAAATGTCGATGCTTTTTGCCTGGTGAACAAGCATGGATAGCTCTCGATAGAAGGTATCCTTCTCCGCATCAGAACTGCAGACCGTTGGAACATAAGCGGACACGACAAGCAGGGACCGCTCTTTATGCCGAGAAGCATCGAGCTTGATTGGACTGGATAATCGGTCGGCGCAGAGACGACTGTTGACTGGGATCCAATCCGGTAAAACGCGTTCAGCTCTGGGGTTGAGTGCGCCTCCCACGCCATATATTCCACGAGTCATCGGACACACGGAGGGAGAATTGTAAAAGAGCTGAGTTCATCTTTGGCGTTCTGAGATGCATGACCACGCTCGGGTCTTGTATGCGTGTTTCGGAGACACAGCATATATCAATTTTAAGGGAGCACAAGGTTTCAGCAAGCATAGCCTGTTTGCCAAATTGACATATAGTACGGTCGTTAAAAGCTCCTATATAGAAAGGATCTCGTGGACTTAGAAAGGTTTTATTTTGTTCATTGTTAATAGACAGTGAGGAGCATAAGGTCCTTCGGCCAGATAACTGACAGTCAAATGACGCAGCGACGTTTGCTTGTGTGATGGGAAGGGGTTGGGGAGAGGCAGCGGTGGACACAGAACTGCGCGGACAAATGATACTTCCCGGTTGTCCAGGCGGAAGAATTGGGGTCGAGGTACCACACCTTGAGCCTTCGGCTCAAAAGTCTGACCCACAAGGCAGTGGGAGGATGCAGGATTTCGTTCGGGGACCCTGACCGCAGCCTCTGACTCAAACGTCTGACCCATAAGGCAGTGGAAAAATGTAGGGTTTTCTTTTGGGACCAAACCCGGAGCAGATGACTCAACCGTCTGACCTGCTCGACTGCAGGGAGTTGGCCTAACCCGAGGGCGCGGGGAATAAGGCAATACTGTTTCATTCCTGATGCGGCTGCGCACAGCAGGTACCTTTTGAGCAGCACCGGGCTCTTTGGCTCTAAAAGTATTTCGACCGTATTAGATAATGCGCCTGTGGTCATGGTCAACCGTTTGGCGATCGGGGAGTGTGATCTTTGGGGTCGACCTTTTGGAACGCGTCCATCAACGGGGGAAGCCAGCGTCGCTGCTTCCATAAATATGGACATGCTGGTCGCCTGGGGGAAACACCTTACTGTCTTCACACTTCTGTTGCAGAGGACAGTACGACTTTACCCCCAGACAGCTTCGTACCACGATTACTCGTAGTGCGGGTTATCACTGCTCTTGGTCTGGCTGCTCCCCTTTGGCC
>NW_008751685.1:1960104-1967952 GCF_000715545.1 Opisthorchis viverrini | reverse complement strand
CCAGCGACGTTTGCTTGTGCAGTGGGAAGGGGTTGGGGGGGGACATCGGTGGACGCTGAACTGCGCGGGCAAATGATACTTCCCGGTTGCCCAGGCCGAGGGGGAGGGTTTGGTCGAGGTACCACACCTTGAGCCTTCGGCTCAAAAGTCTGACCCACAAGGCAGTGGGAGGATGCAGGATTTCGTTCGGGGACCCTGACCGCAGCCTCTGACTCAAACGTCTGACCCATAAGGCAGTGGAAAAATGTAGGGTTTTCTTTTGGGACCAAACCCGGAGCAGATGACTCAACCGTCTGACCTGCTCGACTGCAGGGAGTTGGCCTAACCCGAGGGCGCGGGGAATAAGGCAATACTGTTTCATTCCTGATGCGGCTGCGCACAGCAGGTACCTTTTGAGCAGCACCGGGCTCTTTGGCTCTAAAAGTATTTCGACCGTATTAGATAATGCGCCTGTGGTCATGGTCAACCGTTTGGCGATCGGGGAGTGTGATCTTTGGGGTCGACCTTTTGGAACGCGTCCATCAACGGGGGAAGCCAGCGTCGCTGCTTCCATAAATATGGACATGCTGGTCGCCTGGGGGAAACACCTTACTGTCTTCACACTTCTGTTGCAGAGGACAGTACGTCTTTACCCCCAGACAGCTTCGTACCACGATTACTCGTAGTGCGAGTTATCACTGCTCTTGGTCTGGCTGCTCCCCTTTGGCCTTCCTGGCATGGTTGCACCTTGTGGAACGAAGTTCCAGCGAGTGTAGTCCGCGGGATCATTGCAGCGCTAAAGCCCGACCATCACGTCTAGGTGGAAGCTTTAGGTCGAGTACAACCAGGGCAAGCTGAGGCCAGGAAGAAAGGCTTCTGATAAATGCTGCTTCCATTTAATTTCATCGTTCTTCGGTTGCACCAGGCAAAATATTAGGTTCAGCATTGATAAGGAATGTTTTCGAGAGTGAGTACGCAGTTGAAGTGGGCGCTGTTAACCGTGTGGAATTTCGCGTCGTCGGAGGGAGGTGTGGAGGGGCCGGACGTAGTACGGAAGGTTTTAGTGGATGTCTGGGCCTGGCCTGCCCCTTCGGGTGTTAGAAAAATATCATATATATAGACGAACGACAATTTTATTATTCTTGGATGTCCAAGTCGCATTCGAGTGGGCTGACCGGTCTGCTCACCTTCACAATCTTGCTCATCGAGCAACGCCTCAGGGGTCTACGCCCATAGTAAGTTCCTAGTATTTTCAGTCTTTTGCACCTGTAAGGGTACCTGCAGAGGTATCCAAAAGCGCCGTACACAGAGCTGCATCTGACACGGACGCCCACTCTCCATTCTTATTTAGTTTCAAGACCGATGAAGTGATGAGAAGAAAACGCTGTTAGCTCTTCAAATTCCCGGTTTTTCACGAGCATCTGACGAAATCCTCATCCATCTGGAATATGCAGGGGAAATTGCTCTCATCTTCAGCGAAAGGAAGAAGCCGGAGCTGTTTTGGTTATGCATTTTGCACCAACAAAATATCAGGTCATACTGCTGGCTAGGAGGTCACTGGGAACACCACTTACGATCCAGGTAGGGGCACTGTTAGTTGTGGAAAATTTCGAGTATATCGGAATTTGTATTAGATCTGACTGTAATTTGACAGGTGAAGCATGGCTCTGGTCGCACTTGCCAATTTTATGCAGCAAAGTGGTATATCCCTGTATCTCAAGGGATTTGTGTATCTGGTTACGTTGCGTGCTGTTTTGTTGTACAGCTGTGAGACTTCGCTTGTTTGGGCAGTGGAACTGAGCCGCTCCACCCGTTACAACCGTTGTCTTGGAACGATCGCTTGCGTAGGTTGGCGTCGTTGAATCCGTGAAGAGGGAATGAGGAGGCAAGTTTCCGTTTTTGCGTCGGGGACTTTCATTAAATAGTGGTTCCAGCACCAGAAGTTGCGTCAGTTAGGCCATTTGCCTCGCAGACCAAGCCATCACTCGCAGATGAGAGTGCCGTTTTTGTGTCCAATCCAGAGTGGCAGAAGTCGGGTTGTTGCCAATCTCCCACCTTGCACGGGGGGATGAAAGAGATTGCGAAGCGTTTGGGTGCTGTCGGTGCTAGCAGCCTTCCAAGATGAGGACCGGATGATACTCGATGTGCCTGGCTGGAGGCGATGCAAGATATGACCGGTAATCAACATCAACGTGTTTTCAGATTCTAACCAGATTTCTCGTGATAGTCTTGACGTGTAAGCACCTCGAAATGATTGTCGTAAGCTAGCACCAAGTTCGTTTCTCATCTATCTTTTGTCTTTTCTTCATCATAAGGCATTCAAATAAACAATGACTGTGCGGCAGCAAATCATCAACTGTTTACAATTTTGTCGTTCTGCCAATGATGATGGGGTTAGATGATGAGGCTAATCAGGCTGGATGGCCAGGTAGTTTGCATTAAGTGGATGGATTATTGAGTGTTATGATCTATCGACGAATTTGGAGGAATAGACATGATTTATGGCATCGTGTTGGTGTCTGTCAGTTGGATGTGGGTTGGAGGATGTGTTTCTTGGGAAATGCGATATTGTAGACATTGCAGACTCCAGCTACACCATGATTATTTTCGGATACAGCTGGACGGCATCAGGTGGGCCTGTCTTGATAGCTCGTCGATCAGGATATTTTAGAAGTGAAGATTTGTTGCAATAATTCGGCATGACCGACAAGTTGGATGAAGTCCAAACGAAATGATAGATGTAGAATGAAGCCTAAAAAAGCCTGTACTAGTGAGGCAAAACTTGCCATCTGCCTCTACTTCGAATTATTCCACCTCCATCTTCATCTTTGCTTTTTTGACTCTGGTCACCTACTCAAATGCCCAAGGTCAGTCATTACCAGCAATGGTTCTTACTTTTAAATCATGTCAGCCGGCTTCATCTTTGAATTAGTCGGGCTTCATGTCCGTTGTCTACGCTGACTATAAGCGCACCCAAGGTATTTTCGCCGAAACCACAGAATTTTGGGGGTTGCTACTTTAATGGGGGTTAGTCTAACCTATGTACACCTTCCTATGACATGTTGTTCGTAGCATTTTGTTTAGGTAAGCGAAAAGTCAAGGTCACGGGCCATCATCGGTTCGAATTTTGTTACCGGTTGAGGCGACGTAAAACACGAAATCGCACTTTAGCATATCTTGGTGTTTTTACGCTGTTCTTTATGAGTGACAAACATCTGAAGAATATCTGATGCAAATTCCATCCTGGCAGATCGGTTGTTGACTTTTGTTTGCTTTACACTCCTCAGATTAAATAAATGCTATCATAATCTCAAAATACATTTTGTTTAGCGAACCTGGTCACAACACATTTTCTCGTGGATCTCGGCCTCTTATAAGTACCACATCGTTAGACAACAGAATGCACTGCGCAGCGGCGACACGAGGGCCAACTCTGTTGATGATCCCATTTCCCAGATATGCATAACTGACCTGCAGATGAGACAGCGTCACGGGATGACCGCAGGTATGATTCCTATTATGAATGAGGCGCTCTATAGGTGGTGACCGCTATAAACTGCCGCCATGATAACAGAAGTCGTTGTCACTCGCCTCAACTACCTATGGCAACTGCCGTGTCCGCACCTACGTGCGACGCTGATTATGGGGCCTCAACTGTGCACGGCAGCCTAATCCAATGACCAACGACGCCTTTCGTACCCTTAACTATCGGCGATACCGCTTAACTTTGCTAACCATGGTAAATACCAGGCAATCATCCATCCGAGCCGGTGAAAATGAGGCCTCAACTATACGTTATAGCCTAATCTGATGGTCCATCATACTGATTAGTGTACTCGATGTCGCCTTACCTTGCCACTCGCTGTACCTGTTAGGTCCGTGTCCGTGTGAGGCGTTAATTATCCGGCAATTTAACCCAACGTTATGTGTCTTACTCGTATCTGTCCACGTTGTCACTTATCTTTGCTACCTATGATAAACAACAGGCTATTATTTATGCGAACCGATGAATACGAGGCCTAAGCTATGCACACCTGATCTAATGGCGAACAGCGGACCTCGTACTCATAACGGTGCACGATATAGCCCATCTTGACAATTTTTTGAAACTGCTAGGCTAAAGCCTATATGTGACGGTGATTGTTAGGCCTGATCCATGTGCGTTGTCCCAGTTTTACTGCCAACTATTGCCCCTCCTACCCAAAACTGTGCGCGCTCCCGCTTATGTCTGCCAATATCTATGCGGTCAGACAAGAACGAGGCTATGCATCGTAGCTTAATCTGACGGCCAACGACGGCCCGTCGTACTCGTAAGTGTACTCAATACCGCCTACCTTAGCCACTTAGCGTAATTCCAAGGCCTGTGTCTATGTGCAACGCTGGGTATGAGATTTCAACTATGCCCAGTAGCCCAATCCAATGGCCAACGACGGCCCATCATACTCATAACTATGCTCGATCTCACCAGCCGAGGCTACTTATAGTAATTTCCGGGTTCGTGCACATGCTCGCAGCTGACTATAATGCTCCAAGTATACATAATAGACTAATTCAACGATCAACGGCGGTCATTCATGTTCATACGTCGTCCCCTCGCCAGCACCCCATGTCTGAAAAACACATTTTTAGCAAATCATTTTTCTTTTTATTGGCTGCATTGATGCAAACATACCGTGTGGTCAATCTAGATATCAGTTTTTTACTGGATAGGGTTTCTGAAAAAATGCGTAATTAATTACCACTCGTATACATCTTCCGCGACATCATTTGAAAGCAAATAATTAAACAACGCCAACTGCTTGACAAATCGCTTCCTCCACAACTCCCGGCTGCTCTCTAATACCGATACAATGTGGCTTAATAAAATCGACAGCTCGGTCTTCCTCATTGAAACTCATAACCATCACATACTCAGCCACATTGGCAATCTAACCAACAAGGCGTACCCTTCTGGTTTTCCTCCAACTCAACGTTCGTGTCGAAGTATTGCAACCATCTTCACTTCTGAAATCATGTCGACTATCCCCGAGTGGATGAGCTAGTGATATCGCCAAGCATGATGCGATCTAACTGTCCCAGATAATGGTGACCTAGTTGAAGTCTGCAAGAGCACATTTTTATTAAAACCCCCCGGCGCACAACCGAAAAATTGTTATGTAACTGCCGCCTTGCGGATTTGCCAACATCGACCCACACCGGCTGTTTTTGAAACAACCTTGTCAAACGTCTGAAAACGCCTTGGTTCCGCTCCAAAAACGGGCCAGGTCTCACCGCCATACAACAGAACAACCCGTACCACAGCCTGATACACACGTTACCAGATATTCACGGATATTCCGCCTTGACGCCATAGGTGTTTCAAACTAGCAAAGGTGCCCCGAGCATTGCAGGTTCGTACATTGACCTAATCTGTCACTCTTCAATAAAAACAAATACAGCTTGGAACGCACATAAAAAGCCGCACCACACTACCTGTCCAACCGGATCACAGAAATGCTTGCGATCTTATATAAGCTTTGTTCTACCTCTAAGGATTTCCTCTGCCAACCAAAAATGTCACCCCCTCAAAGAATTGCATTTCCAAGACAAATCGTCTAAAACTTACGTCCGTTATGAGGCTGTACAGAAACCGAAGCATTTCAGTGCAATGATGGCATGGCACTACTATACCCGGCTTGATAACCCACCCACAGCTATGCCCTTCCTCCTCTTGACTCTAACCTATCGCCCACTTGTTCCTACTTAGCTACTTAGCCCTCCCACCCAACTCCAAACCCTTACCCACCGCTGTTTACCTCCAAAGTGTGAGCGGCCAGGGAAACCACCTTACTCTCAGTAACATCACAATCTCCCTAGCTGATGTTTCTTCCCTTCTTAAGATTAAGGACTCTGTTTTGCCAGGGGTCGACGGCCTTCCACCCAGTATTCTGAAACAAGGCGGCCGAGATATTGGAATACTTGCACTAAATCTTTTCACCCACTCCATAAACTATGGAGTCGTCCCCTCCCAGTGGAAGAAATCTGTAATCCGCCCTCATTTTAAATCCGGATCTAGGCAACCTTCATCTAACTACAGGGGAATCCATCATTCATCGGTCCTTATGAGAACCCTTGAACGTCTGGTCAAAGGTCCATTAACCAAGTTTCTACTGACAACTAATGCCATAGATGACCGGCAGTATGGTTTCCTGTCTCAAAGACTCGTTAGTAGCTGCCAGCTTCACTTCTTCGAGACCATCACAGCAGCCTACGACGCCGGGAACTCCACTGTAACAATTTACCTGGATATTCAAAAAGCCTTTGACCAGGTCCCACATGCATCTCTGCTACACAAACTTAGTACCGTTGGCATCACTGGAACCTTATGTCAGTGGTTCGCCTCCTACCTATCTGACAGGACTCAGGTAACACAAATTGAGGACATACAATCATCACCACTATCGATCACTAGTGGAGTCATCCAAGGAAGTGTGCTAGGCCCCATCATAAAAAGCCGCACCACACTACCTGTCCAACCGGATCACAGAAATGCTTGCGATCTTATATAAGCTTTGTTCTACCTCTAAGGATTTCCTCTGCCAACCAAAAATGTCACCCCCTCAAAGAATTGCATTTCCAAGACAAATCGTCTAAAACTTACGTCCGTTATGAGGCTGTACAGAAACCGAAGCATTTCAGTGCAATGATGGCATGGCACTACTATACCCGGCTTGATAACCCACCCACAGCTATGCCCTTCCTCCTCTTGACTCTAACCTATCGCCCACTTGTTCCTACTTAGCTACTTAGCCCTCCCACCCAACTCCAAACACCGAAGCATGTGCAATGATGGCATGGCACTACTATACCCGGCTTGATAACCCACCCACAGCTATGCCCTTCCTCCTCTTGACTCTAACCAACCTCCCACTTGTTCCTACTTAGCTACTTAGCCCTCCCACCCAACTCCAAACCCTTACCCACCGCTGTTTACCTCCAAAGTGTGAGCGGTCAGGGTAAACGCTCTACTCTCAGTAATGTCACAATCTCCCTAGCTGATGTTTCTTCCCTTCTTCTTAAGATTAAGGACTCTGTTTTGCCAGGGGTCGACGACCTTCCACCCAGTATCCTGAAATAAGGCGACCGAGATATTGGGATGCTTGCCTTGCACTAATTCACCCACTCCATAAACTTTGGAGTCGTCCCCTCCCAGTGGAAGAAATCTGTAATCCGCCCTCATTTTAAATCCGGATCGGATCTAACTCCATCTAACTACAGGAGAATCCATCATACATCCCTCCTTATGAGAACCCTTGAACGTCTGGTCAAAGGTCCATTAACCAAGTTTCTACTGACAACCAATGCCATAGATGACCGGCAGTATGGTTTCCTGTCTCAAAGACTCGTTAGTAGCTGCCAGCTTCAGGCAGTATGGTTCCTGTCTCAAAGATCCGTTAGTAGCTGCCAGCTCCACTTCTTCGAGACCATCACAGCAGCCTACGACGCCGGGAACTCCACCGTAACAATTTACCTGGATATTCAAAAAGCCTTTGACCAGGTCCCACATGCATCTCTGCTACACAAACTTAGTACCGTTGGCATCACTGGAACCTTATGTCAGTGGTTCGCCTCCTACCTATCTGACAGGACTCAGGTAACACAAATTGAGGACATACAATCATCACCACTATCGATCACTAGTGGAGTCATCCAAGGAAGTGTGCTAGGCCCCATCTTCTTCTTGCTGTACATCAACGATGTCTTCGGTGCCGTATCCCATGGTAAAGGCTTCCTCTTCGCGGACGACATAAAAATAGCGTACACATTCCCCCCATCAGCACGAGCTCTTACGTTTCACCAGATTCAGCAAGACTTAGACTCGCTGACTCG
>NW_008751685.1:1956224-1958115 GCF_000715545.1 Opisthorchis viverrini | reverse complement strand
TCTGAAGTTTTTTGTTTTTCTCACGTTCCAGTCTGGAAGCTCTTTGTTATGCCCTCACTTGTATTGTTTTCTTTGCCCGCCACTTTTAAACCTCAACGTTCAGATCTCGTGCCATCTGATATGCTCTCCATAGGACATAAAGAGACCTTGTAATTTTGGATTCCTACCCATGCCACCTCAGGTGTGATAAACTCTACTCCATTAATGTTTACTGTTTACGTCATTTTCTCTTTTCCCAATAATCACAAACCCCACCAGTCATGCCTTTATTCTGACTGTAATACTATGATCATGCCTGACGGTATGCTACCCACTAGTTGGGAATAAATATTATTATTATTATTATTAACTACAAACAAACTCACGCCTTATTCCGACCAAACTTGTGACCTTGCCCTGACGGTACATCACCCACCCTTTGGGAATACACATCATTATGATAACATGACATTTTGTGGGTTCAAAGCGCCCACCAATGGACGGAATTACTTTGCTCGGTTCATCCAAAAAACCTGCGCATTTTCCTCCTCTTCGAAGATGAGAACAATGTCTGCATGCTCCGGATCGACAAGATTTTTTCCAGAAGATATTTGAAAACCGGGTCCAGAAGACATTTCGGCGTTCGTTTCATTATCTCGTCAACCACGTAATTAAGTGGAAATGGAGAGAGGGTGCTCTCGACGGACAAAAATTGGTGTACGGAAGCTTTAGGGGCTCCCTATATATTTCCGTAGCTTGTCCGTCCCTTCCGCACCTCCTGTCCAGGACAATGCAAAAGACCGCACGGTTGGCAACTCTCACTTCAACTGCACGCCGTATCCACATGATAAACCTCATAATCCGCCTTCTGCAATGGAGGAAGGGAAAACCAAAATACAAGCCTCTTTTGTCCGAGGCCTGATTGCGGTCTGAGCTTGCTCTTGTTGTGGCATACATTTCGGGCAATCGCCCAGTGGGCCGAAATAGCCATCTATAGAAGAGGAGGAGATGCTACCAGGCCCACCAAATCACGTGATGTGACGCTCAAGAGGTACGTGGTTTTGAAAAGCTCCGCGCTTTGCTTAGGGCTGTAACGGCTTCATTCTGAGGCCGGCTCATTGCACAAAGTGCAAAACCACTAGGTATCTCTGACCTCACGTCTCTGCAAGTTCCAAGCTAACTTAGTTGAGCACAACTGGCCAGTGCACGTCCCTCATACTCACATATGTCCTCCCTAGTTCGCATCAACCGCATACCTGTCATCTGCACATAAATATCGATAACCGTTTTTGAAATCAGCATTGCAGCCTCATTGACGTGGTTGGGACTGTATGTCATTTCGGGCGGCGTTCTAAGTCACATCAAGGTGCTTTCTAGCAAACCCTCCGGATACTTTCCTATTTTGAGTCCAGAATGTAGACATCGCTGTCTTATTATCCCGTTTGAACGGCAGCAACGTGCACCCTCGAAAGACCCAAGAATATCCTGACTACATAAACGGTTCATATATGACGTTTATGTCCAGAGCTCTCCACGAGCTGAAATACGGCGTCGCGATGACGGTGCCACGACTACCATGCTTGGTCTGATGGCTTGCCTGAAGTTCACTATTTCTCCAATATTTCCCAGAATAGAGTGTTACCTAGAGGGCCGTTTCGGTCCGTTTAACCTATGAAAGGACTTGAAAGCAATGACCGTCTTATTGTGCGTCTGCACACCCCTTCTCTGAACCTTGATGACCGTTACGGGGCTGTCCATAAACCGAGGCATGTCAGTGCGATGATGGCATGGCACTGTCATACCCAGTGAGATGGCAGTACCGCAGCAATTTTCTCCAGAATCTCGACCGCAACCTCTCCCACTCAAGCCTGTAGCCACAACTTCGAGCAGTTCTCATCCGGCCCCTTCTCTG